>NC_050575.1:26526026-26659586 GCF_011100635.1 Trichosurus vulpecula | reverse complement strand
TGATGCAAAGTTGATGTGCTTTGCAAGATTCACGTGAACGCGATGCAGTAACTCAATAAATCCACATTGCCGTCCATTTTAGCCCATTCACTCTTGGAATGTGAATATGAAATCATATGCTGTTACTTGAAGTTGAAGATGTTATTTGTTAATATTCCAATTAAATAAAATGTTGTTGAAAATTTCAATCATTTTATTTCTTGAAAGATGCATTTTTGCGTATGTGAGCAGACTTGAGGAACATCCTGTACAAAGGTTGTTGAACTTGGAATCAAGAGACCTGATTCTGTGGCCTAGACCCTGGCAATTACCAGCTATGTGGCCATGAGCAAGCTACCTTGTTTCCTTGAGCCTCAGTTTATTCACCTCTAAAATCGGGGGATGATAATAAGGCTTACAAGTATTACTGACCTCATAGAAATGTTGCCAGGAAAGTGGATTACTAATTTTAAAGTGTATAAATAGGGAGCCATTACTATTACGTTATAAAATCATCTGCGCTCCCACCCATGTCATCAAGTCACATCCTACCTTCCTCGTGCCTTTTGAGTACAAGTCCTCTATTCTGCTCCCCTCCTTCAACTCTGCCCTTTTCACCTTCATTATTAAATAAATAGAATAGATTAGTTTATTCACTATGTATAGAGAGTGACACCTCATTTTAATTGAATTTTTGTGAGGTTTGGAAGGAAGAAAGGAAGGGGAGGAGGAAGGGAAGGGGAGAAGAGAGGAGGAATCCTGGAATCTTATAATAATGAGTCAAAGCTGTTACACTCATTTTGTAAAGACTTCCACCTCTGTCTATCCAAATTGTTTGCACACATTGGTCACTGCTGCATGTAAATTGAGGTCTTGAGAGGCTAAATGAACAATTAATGGGGAACATCCCAAATCCCCTTGAAAAGGGAAATTGTTTGAAGAGAAAATTTACCTTCAGATTATTCTTACTGGAGAAGCACAGTTAGGGACCATGTGGACAGGGAGGCGGCAGGAGGTTAGGGGAGTCCTTATTTATGGGAGGCTAAAGGGGCAAGGCCTCTTCATACATCAAAGACATAATTGGCAGAATTTTGTCAGACTATTTTCCCTTCTTTATTTCTCTCTGAGGAAAAGTCATTTTGCCTCTCTGGGAGGGCAGCAGGTTTGATTCCCTCAAGCACATGAAATGTCGACAGAAAATGGGTTTCTGTGATATCTTGCTCTCTCTTATTCCTTGTCATCCTGGTTGAGTCTTCATAATTTCTCTCACATTTATCTCCTCTTTATCTCCATCCTCAAGGCAACGTAGGCCATTAACATTTCTTGCTTGGATTATTGTAATAATTCTTAACTGGTCTTCCTACCTACTAATCTCTCTCCTTTCCAGTCTCCCAGAACAAGCTTCATATAAGAGCGATTTCTTCATATCACTTTATTCCTCCCAGAAATAAAGGAATGGGAGGGGAGGTATTGGTCAAAAACCTTCATCAAGTCTCAATTTCTTGCCTAATCAAATCTAAGCTCTTTAGCCTGGCATTCAAGGCCCTATACAACCTTATTTCCCACTACTCCCTCCGTTCCAGCAAGGTAGGTAATCAGAGGACCCAAATACAAACACCATTTCTGACACAATACCTATGAAACATTGGAAAGTCATTTAACTTCTCTGGGCCTCAGTTTATTCATCTGTTAAAACAAGGAAGAGTTGGACTAGATTACCTCAAAGCTTCCTTCCAGCTCTCCAAGTGTGACCTTGTGATCTTGTGCTAATTTCTACTGCCACACCTTTCTTCTTGTTCTTCCTCCCACCTGGAACTCCATCTACAACCTCATCCATCTCTACAAATACCATCCATCTTTCATGACTCAGATCAGTTTTTACCAATAGGAGGTCTTCTGTGATTTTGACAAGCTCATTTTGAATTTGGGTTTGCAAAGCTGCACATGAGTCTGTTTATTTCCTTCCGGGGGTTCTGATTGCAATGTGAAGCAACACACGAAAGGAGTGAACACGCAAAAGAGTCAATGGCATCATAGCAACTTAACTCAGACGAGTGCTCTGTAGTTTTCAAAGCATCTCAGAGTTAATAAAGCACTTCACAGTTTAGAAAGGGCTTTCCTTATACCATCCTCATGAATGAGATAATACAAGTGGAAAGCAGCGTGGTACAATGTAAAGACCCCTGGCTTAGGCACCAGAGGCCCTGAGTTCAGATTCTGGTTCTGCAACTAATTCTCCATGTGACCTTAGTCACCTTATTTTTCTGCCCTTCTGTTTCCCCATCTATGAACGGAGGGGATTGCAGCAGATGACCTCTACATCTCTTCTAGTTCTAAATCTCTGAGCCTATGAAGTATTATCATTCCTATATTACATTTGAGGAAACTGAGGTCCAAAGAATTCAAATGACTTGGTGAAGTTCCATGGCTTATAGCTCACTGAGCTGGGACTCAAACCCAGGTCTTTGAACTCCAAATCCAATGCTCCTCCCCATATCATATTCAGTCTCTCACAAGTTACTAATGGCTCATATGTATATAACGCTTAGGATTTGCAACGTACATTCTTCACAACATCCTTGTGGGTCAGAGAAAGCCTGGATTACAAGGAAACATAATGACTTCTGAGAGGTCACACTGCCAGTAACTGCAGCTCAACCTAGACTTAAAGTATGTGGTTCAGCAGGCTGCCATTCAAGCAGGGGAGAATGGCTTTATCTTTTACAGTCAGTGCAAGCTTTTGGAGAATGAGGTCTGTGGTGAGGTTAGTAGACTCTGGTACTTTATCATGACTCAATGACTTTAAACAAAGATTCAAGAAATGAAAGGATTGTAAAAATGTAATTTTTCCAGGGCATGGGATGAGAGGGAGCATTGATTTTCGAGTGGGGTCTGTACTCCGCCTCGTCTCTAAGAAGAACTCTGGGAAAGTCATGACCTGAGCCTCCATTTTTTTTGTACTTGGACTGACATAGTCATATCACGCCACCGATGGCAACTTCCATAAACTTCACAGCTGGGGAATTTGCTTTGATGCTCCCTCCTGGGATCTCATTTAAAGGAACATCCTGGTGAAGCTGAAGTCAAGAGTGAAGGAGGTTCCAGGGAAAGAAATGTAGTTTGACAGCTGAATGCTCACAGAGCAGGCTTGGTTTCACTCATCCTGCTTTATGGGAGAGGGCTTTGGGGGAAGCATGTACTGAAAACTGCAGTGACAAAGTGAGGCTTAAGGGTTTCTATCCCCTCATTTCTCAGTGACTTGTAACCTCATCATTGTCCTGACTCTTCTCCTATAGTCCATCCTGTGCAACTTGCCAGATTTGACACTGCTTATATCAGTTACTCAGGCCCCCTAGCATCAGCTCCACTTGGTCTCTCACTAGACCACTTTTAAGGTACCCATGGTCTATTTTCAACAGTTTGTGTATGTACATGAGAGTGTGTGTGTATGTGTGTGTGTGTGTGTGTGTGAGAGAGAGAGAGAGAGAGAGAGAGAGAGAGAGAGAGAGGGAGAGAGAGACAGAGAGAGAGAGAGAGAGAGAGAGAGACACAGAGAGAAAGAGAGACCGACAGAGAGAAAAAGAGAGAGAAAAAGAGAGAGAAACAGAGAGAGAGAGAGAGAGAGAGAGAGAGAGAGAGAGAGAGAGAGAGAGAGAGAGACAGACAGAAATTATATGATATAGGATGATATAGACCATGTGGGCAAAAAGGCCTTGGGGCAATTTTTAGCTATTAAAGCATACATATATAACTATGAAGGAATAACGAAGAGAAAGATATCACAGAAACCCATTTTCTGTCGACATTTCATGTGACTGAGGGAATCTGCTGCCCTCCCTGACTTTTCCTCAGAGAGAAATAAAGGAAAAGTAGTCTGACAAAATTCTGACAATTATGTTTTTGATGTATATGTATATGTATATATGTATATGCATATGTATATGTGTATGTATATATTTATGTGTATGTATATGTGCATGCACAGACATATACATACATATGTGTATAACATACATATGTATAACATGTAACTATTGCATATATTTAGTATATCCTTATATATGTATTATGTGTTGTCTCCCCTGATTCAATGTAAGTTCCCTGAGGGAAAGTGATGTTTCGTTTTTTCCTTTGTCTTCATAGTACTTTGAATAATACAGGCCGCTCGATAAATGCTTATTGAGTGTGTGGTGGATTGGTCAGAAGATTCCCTGACCTCACAATCACACCATCTCCCACAACATTACTTTCTTTTCTCCACAGATTACTAGCATTTGGAGGGACCTCACAAGTCTTCTAACCCAACTTGCACCTAAGTAGGAATATTCACTAAATCGACACTAGAGAAGCAATTATTTGTCATCCACTTAAGGACCCACAGTGTCACTCCTCACTACTTTCAGAGGTGCTCATCTCACTTTACAGGACCTCTAATTATTAGGAGACTTTCCCCTACATTGAGCTGAAATCTGCCTCTGCAAATTCTACCCATTGCTCTTGATTTTACTCTCTGAGGCCAAGCACGTTTTACTCTTGTTTAGAGGTACATTTCTTCTCTACCTGAGAATCCTTCAGACACTTGGAGACAGTTTCCTGTTCTCTCACATCTTCTTTTTCCCAGGAAACTCACTTTATATTGTTATATCTGGTAGAATGGGCCATATTCATCCACTCATCTATCCATTCATTTATTTATTCATTTACCAGTACTTCTCTAGTCTGAAAATTCCTGCTGTTTAATGCTTTACATTTTAAAAAGTAAATCAATGAAGAGGGTTTTTTTTTTATCATGTTTGGAAGTTTGAAATTCTGTGACATGATTTTTTACTTAGACAATTCTTTACTCTTAGACCACCCACACGTTTCTAGATCTGTGGGTCTCTGTGAATTTGTCAGATCGCCTTGACCCACCTGTAACTCAAGAACACTTAGATTAGAAGTTTTGGATGTTTTTTGTTCCATGAACCTCTTTCAACAACAACAAAAATGTCTTGTGAATCTTCAAGGTAATTTACTATATTACTCATAATTTTCTTTTAGATTTATTCACTGTTTACAATAATTGCAATAATAACTTTGTTCCCCAAACTTCCAAATTAAAATTTACATTATGCAATTATAAAACTTTATTCTACCGATGATTATGAAAACTCTAAATATAAATTATAAAACAATTATTAATATTTTATTTGGAACACTTTGTAAAAATTAAAATAAGTAATCCAACAAGGTCTTGTATGCTTCCTATTATCTACAAGACTTTATATCTCTATTTGATGATGTTTTTGAATATAAATGACATCTTAATGAAATAATTAACAATTTGGAAGATACTTAGCATAATGGTAATTAGTCATGTGACCAAGATGGAGAGAGTACTAGAGATTTCCTCTGATCCTCATGACTTCAAATTTCTCCAAAATAGCAATTATGCAGAAGAGATAAAGCAATTTCAGCTGTCTTCATTACAGCTAGAACACCAAGAACCCAAATAAGATAAAAAACTCAATGAACTAATAGCAGAAAAGACTAATACCTAACCTCGAATGTGCTCACTCAGCCCCCATTCCACCCACCTCCACCCACTGCATAGGATTGAACAAGCCAATCCATGCACTCGGAACAGAACTCAACTCTACACCCCATCTCCTCCCATCCTTTTCAGTGCTGAAGATATCCAAATGACAGAAATTTGCTCAGGCTGTCATAGCAGCGTGGCTGCTCTCTGTACCAATCATTCAGAGAACCAAAGAAGAGAGGGTCAGGGTATTTTCTTGCTTGTAATAGAACTCAGTTCTGTATGCCAACTTCCCCCCTGCCCCCACCCAGTGCCTCAGGGATCCAAAGTCCAAATACAGAAATTTGTGTAGGCCATGATATCACAGTGCTCTCTATCAATCAGCTAGAGAAATGAAGAACAGAGGCAACAGGTACAGAACAAATGTGTTTGGCTGTATGGCACTCCACTAAACCAGAGGAAAAGAACCTAGCATCCAGATATAGCCAGTTCAGTTCCCACAGAAATAACTTGAAGGCAGATATCTAGACTAGTGAACCATGAATTGCCCAACCTGGAAGGAGGTTGACACTCTTTGAAATTCATTCCCAAGAGAAACCACCATCAAAAGGGAGGGAGTTAGACAATGAACAATAAGTGAAAATAAAGGAGAAAGACATGCAGCTTGCTGCCTTTTATGTGCATCTCTCTCTCTCTCTTTTTTTTTTTTTGCTTCACCAGTTTATCCAGAATTCTCAAAGTAAGGGAGGGATAGAACTAGCAAAGAAGGTCATTGGAGGCAACTGGAGTATCATTTTAAGCTCAATGTGGACAGGCTGCTCTCATGTAACCTAAATGAGAGTATGAGTACTTACACCAATCCTGTTGGTTAAAGAAGGCCAAATTCTCAAAATAATCAGATCTCAGAGGAAATGGAACATTCTTTTGACTCCTCAAAGAAATGTTCTAAGTAAACATCTTTACTGTATGAATGGAGATAAACCTGAAATGCACCAGAAGATTGTCAAAAGATCAATGATTCTTGGGACTGGCACATATAATGCTGTGGTAATTGCAAATCTACCCAGTACCAGGCTTTTCCCCTTTAGGATCTTATTTTTCACTTGTTCAATTTGTATTTAACTCTTCTATGTGCTATTATGCTAATCTGGGCATTTTATATTTTTTGTACATATTCATCCATTTCATTTAGGTTATTGGTATTATTGGCATATAATCAGGCAAAATAGTTTCTAATAATTTCCTTTATTTCTCCTTCATTTTCTGTCAATTCACATTTTTTATATAAGTTTTATGCTGGTATTTCAGATGAAATTTAATTGGGAATAAATATAAAGATCAACATTTGAATTTTTACAAATCAACTTTGTGATACTTTCTTGGTCACCTGACCAACAAGATAGAGGACTAGAAATTTTCTTTGATCCTCACAACCTCTTATAACTCTCACTATTTTATCCATAGGCTAAGATGCCTAGAACCCTACCAATAATAAATTAACAGTAGAGAAAGCTAATCCCCAGTCTTTAATATACTCAGTAAATATCTTACCCCCCTCACCAGACCTCATGCTCTGGCACAATTGTACAATGGGCTTGTGTTCTGAAATTTTTTTTATGAATTCCCTTGCTACTACAGCAGCATCTGCCAGCACCACTTCTCTTACCCCTAATCTTACCCCACTGTTCTATGGTGATAAGCAACAGAACTCAGTGCTGTGTGTGGGAGGTAGAGGTATAAGAAAATTAATGTTTGCTCTACTTGGAGCAGTACTGTGTAGACATGCTGAGTTACAGCAGTGTTCATCCAGAGAACTAAAGGTTAGAAAGAATGGAGGCAGGGTGCCAGTGTGTGGGTAGGTGCAGCTCCACTAGGCCTAAAGGAAAGGGGTCTTCTATTCAGCTGGAGCCACTTTTGTTCCCCCTCCCCCAAGCCGCTTGGAGCAGGGATTGAGTGAGGCTGGTGAAAAGTGAATTCCCACATGGAAGGAGGCTAAGCTAGCTTTGAGGTACAACACTAGGGGATCCATCATCAAAAGAGTCAAAAAATAATAGGAAAATATAAGGAAAAAAGAGTGAAGTAATCAGAGATCTCAGGAGTAAGAAAACCCAGTTTGAGCTCAAACAGATAACCAATAAAGAAGATATGAATGATGGAAGGGAAGGTAGCTTCCAAAACATCTAAATTAATCCAAACATCTTTGAATGAATACTGTGAAACAAAAGAAAATGAATCACTTCCTCATGAAGCAGAGTACCCTAGGATTCCCAAGAGAGGTTGAAACCAAAGCAGGAAGTTCATAAATGCTTCGAGGGAGCAATAAGAATTATGAAAATAGAATTTGTGGCCTGTACAGTAGAAATAATTGTCAGAATAGAAAAGCTTAAATCCACAGTGGCAAATCTCTCCAAAGAAACAGAAGAGAGAACAACTGATTGGGAATACAAACACACAGAAGTAAAGGGCAATCTGGAAGGAGAAAAGTGAAAATGTTAAAAGCACCAACAATATCTATACAAGAAATTGATCTCAAAAACAGAATACATAAAGACAACTTAATAATCATAAGTCTACCAGAGGAACATGACAAATAAAAAAACCTGAATACCATAGTGCAGTAAATAAAACAAGCAACAATAACAACGACAAACAACAAACTTTCCAGAACTTCTGAACACAGAAAACAAAGTACCATAAAAGAACCCACAAGTTAGCTTCCAGAAAAATCTTTGTTGCAAAGTCTAAGACACATAGTTGTTAAATCCAATAATTCCAATGACAAACAGCAAATTTTGCAAACAACCAGAAGAAAGAACTTTACATATAAAAGAAAAGAAATTTGGATAATACCAGAGTGTTCTGTACTCAACAGAAACCATAGAAAGCAATAGGATAAGGTACTCTGAAGAGTAAAAAAATTCAGGATGCAACCCAGAATTACATATCCTGCAAACCTGAGCTTAATCTTAATGGAAAAAAGGTGAATGTTCAATAAAAGAAAGGCATTTGAAATGTTTGTATAAAAAGGCAAATATGAACAGATTATTTACTTGACAAGCACCCCAGACAATAGAAGTATAAGTAAACAAACACAGCAATCAAGGAAGGCAAAAGTAACAAAATAAATTACTAGAAAAATAAATATACCTATGGAGTTAATGACAATATAGCAACACATTAAGAGATTTCTTTCTAAAAGTAAACAAGAAGACAAGGATAAAAGAAGAACTTAAATAGAAATGAAGGAAGGAAAAGATGTGAAGGACCAGGCACAAAACCTGTTAACCCACTTCCTATAGGTCAATCTATGGTTTTTGTAGAACTAAACTACAGAATGAGAGCTCACACGAAATCAGTGAGAGGAATGTGTACCCCAATTAAGTCAATAGTAAAGAATGAAGTCTCTGAGGAAGAAGAATCAGGAAGAAGAGATGATATTGGAAAATGAGTGAGGTGAAGAAGGAAGGAAAGAAAGGTAGAAATTTCAATTTGGTGGTGATAGAGTATCCTACTGAATGAAACTCTTTGCCCAGTGGAGGGGGAGAAATATTATATATCAGGAGATGGGGACTTGGTGCTTAGAAAGACCACTATCTCTGAGAGAGTGTTGTTTCTCCATTGGAAGCATTCTGTCTCAAGAGAAGCAGAATAAGCCCTCCTGAGCATAACTTATATCAAGAAAGATAGGAGATCATTTGCCCAGGGAGATTTCATGGAAAATGAGGAAAAATGAACATCATGGAGAAATTAGGGGTTCAATAAACCACACAATCAAAGACACAAGAAAATTTTATACCATGGGGCAATACTTCTTTCTTCTACAGGAAGAGTTCACATGTAAGCATGAACAGCAGAAAAATAGGGACAGGACAATATCCCCAAGCCAATAACAAAGAAAAAATTTAGGAGGGAATTCAAGATGTCTCAGAAGCTCTAATTTCATAAGGAATATAGACACTAAAGAAGGAATATATAAGTTCAAAAACTATTAATCAAAGCATAAAAATCTAGACTAGATGGAAAAGGAAGTGAATTAATGAATAGGAGAAGAGAAAGAAATCCTTTTTAAAAAAAGCACAGAAAATGGGGGGGCAAACTAATTTTAAAAAAAGAAATGAGAAGGAAGGGAAAGAAGGGGATATTCTACTTTCTTTAATTGAGAGAGAAAAAGCTGCGGTTGAATTAGATAATTTGATTAAAGGAATAAAGAAAAAGATTAATAGCTTATATGACTCCAAAAGTAGGGGAAGGAGTGAAAAAACAGGAGGGGAAGAAGAAGAGAACCTGTGAAGATTAAAGAAAATAACTGAAGAGAATGTTTTTGCTATCACAAAAATAATCTTAATTGAGGAAAAAAAATAACGTTAGAGATAAAATGAGGAAAATACAGACCTCTCATATCCTTAAATGTGAATGGATTAAACTATCCAATAAAATGACAGACGCTCAAGAAAACAAAACGTCAAAATATGTTGCTCACAAGAAACTCACCTTAAAAGCAAAGATGTACACAGAATAAAAATGAGGGGTAGGAACAAAATTTACTCAGCCTCAGATGAATTAAAAAGTGTAGGAGTTGCAAGAGTGCTAATGGATAAAGCAAAAAGAAAAGTTCACAACATACAAAGAAATAAACAAAGAAATTACATTATACTGAAAGGAACCATAGATGACCAATCAATATTAATATTAAACTTATATCTCCAAATTCCTTAGTATTGAAATTCATAAATGAAAAACCAACTAGAATTAAAAAGACAACAATACAGTAATAGGAAGAAATTTTAATGTCTCTATTTCAATTTTGGATGAATCTAACAGAAAGATAAAGAGAAAGAAAACTCTAGAATTGAACACGTTGCTGAAGAAACTAGAGTTAAAAAGTTCATGGCTTTTTCTAAGTGGGTCTGCCAAATAATATACGTATTTCTCAGCAGCAATATAACATTTATAAAAATTGAGAACGTTCTAGGGACAGAGATATAAAAAGGCAGAATTAGCAAACACATTCTTTACATACCACGATGCAATAAAAATAGAAATTAGTTCAGGAAGCACAAATAAAAGACACAGGCCCAACTGGATATTTAACAAAGAAATCCTAAATGACAAGTGGGTAAAGAACAAATCATAGAAACAATTAATAATTATGTGAAACAAAGTAATGGTGATACAACATAATAAATTGTCTGGGATGCAGCTACAGCAGTCCTCAGGGGAAAATTATATACCTAAAAATATATTAATACAATAGAAAAAGAGAGGATTAATGAACTGAATGTGCAGTTTTAAAAATTAGAAAGCCAGCAAATAAACAAACCCAAAATAAGCACAAGAGAGGAGATAAAGAAAATGAGAGGAGAAACAGGTAAACTGGAAGCTAAAAAGACTGTAAAAATGTCAAATAAGACTAAGAGCTGGTTCTTTGAAAAGAGTAACAAAAATTAGCCAACCTGATTTTTAAAAAGAGGACAGAATATCAAATTATCCAAATAATAGATGAACAACATTAAATTACAACAAAACCAGAAAAACTAAAAGGAATAATCAACATGCCATGCAAAGTTACATGCTAACAAAAGTGACAATGCAAAAGAAACAAAGGAATACCTTCCAAAATACAAATACAACTCTCAATACATCAAATAGAGATCTTAAATAATCCAAGATCAGAAAAGGAAATAAAACTAGTTGTAAAGTAATTACCAAAGGAGTGGGAAACCCCCCAAACTCCTGGTCCTAATTTATTTACATGAGAATTCTATCAAACTTTTAAGGACACATTAGTACAAAATTTACATAAATTATTCTCAAAATTAGATAAATAAAGCACTCTATCAGATTCCTTTTATGAGACAACTGTACTCCTAATAATTCAATCAGGGAAGGTTAAATCACAGAAGAAGAGCTATAGTTTAATATAATTAATAAACTTCAACCCAAAAATCTTGAATAAATTCTCTTCCAACAGACTACAGCAATTCAACTAAGAAATCATTTATTATGGCCAAGTTGGATTTATATAAGGTATGCAAGAATGGCTCAACATTAAGAAAATAATAAACAATCATATTAAAAAACAATAACACCCCAAATCACATGATTATTTCCATAGATGCAGAAAAAGTCTTGGACAAAAGATAATTCATTTATATAACACCCCTTGCCCCCCACAAATTATAGGCTTAGGACTTTTTTAATTACACAAAAAGTATCTGTCTAAAACAAACCCAAAAAAGCATCTTATGCAATGGATATACGTTAAAAGTTTTCCCCATAAATAAAGGAATGTAGCAAAGATGCCTACTGTACTCACTATTATTTGGTATAGAAATAAGAACGATAGTAACAGCAATAAAACAAAAGAAAGAAATTAACCGTGTAAAGACAGGCAAAAAGTAGATAAACCTATTGCTATTTGCTGATGACATGATTGCTTATTCAGAAGATCCTAAAGAATCAGCAAAAAGACTAATTGAGGTAATTAATAGCTTTAGCAAAGTTGTAGGCAACAAAATAAACTCTCAAAAATCAACTTCATTTCTATATAATACTAACAAAACACAAGAGGCAAAAATGAAAAAGGAAATCCAAACACAAATAAATAAAAAAATGCACAAAATATTTGGGGACCAAGCTAATGAAATTTACATTGATTTGATTATAAAGTTTTTAAGAAAAGAGAACTAGAATATGGCAAGGATATTCACTCCTCTTGCCTAGCTGATGCTAATATAATAACAATGATAATACTACCAAAGTTAATTTACAGTTTTGATCAGTCACGCTATCAAAGGGATACTTTTAAGGATGCTGAACAAAAGAAATAAAACATCTGGAATATCCAGGGAAATGATGAAAAAAGATAGGAGTGAAGGAGAAACAGACCTTCCAGACCTCAAACTATTGAAGCATTGAAACCATTTGTCATTGGCTTAAAAAAAATGGAAAACTAAATCAGAGGAATACGCCAGACAAGAGGGAGACTCAGAAACACTTGGATTTAATAGCACAGTGTTTAATACACTGGAAAACATAAATGACTTGCAAAAGAATTTCCTATTTGATAAAAACTGCTGGGAAAACTAGAAAGCTATCTGACAGAAATTAAACTTAAAACCAACATCTTATACTATTCTATTAGTATATATCTACCAATACACTATACTATAGTATTCTAAAATAAATTTGAAATAGATGCATAATCTTAATATTAAAGATTGTACCATAAAAAATTCAAAGAGAATCATCTTATACCTCTCACAATTATGCATAAGAGATGCATTCTTAGCCAAACAAAAGAAAGAGTGAATTACAAAATTTGAAGTGATAACTTTCATTATGTGAAACTAAAAATTTTAATCAAATGAATTATAGAAATGATTATAAAAGACAAAATAGCTAAATTTGATAACATGAAATTGAAGATGTTCTTCAGACACAAACTTAAAGTATCTAGGATGAGAAGGGAATGCTTCTTGCCGACATTACCTTTTTTGGCAGAGACTTGAAAAAAAGCCATGATGTAGAAATGAGTAGAGACAACTCCAGATCTGGAGGACAGCCAGTGAAAACACATGGAGTTGGGAGATGTAGTATCTTGTATGTTTGTATGTTTGATGCTGGAGGTAACAGGGAATTTATTGAATAATGTGATATGATCATGCCTGCACTTTAAGATGATCTTTTTGCTAGTTGAGTGGAGAATGGCCTGGAGTGGGGAAAAATTAGGGCAATCTTCTGGAAAAAATGTGATGGAACGGGATTGTTTCTGCGTGTAGTGATTCTTGTCTTGGCATCAAGATGGGCCAACTCTTCATGTGATATAAGAGTGAAGGAGGAGATAGTGGCAGAAGGCATCTCAGTGATAGATGATTAAGGGGAAGGGAGAAGAGCGAGTTCTCAGTAAATAGCCTCAATTTTTTTTCAGTGAAACATGCAGCAAAATTCTCGTTTGAGAGGGCAGGGAGAGGAAGAGTTACCAGATGTTTGAAGATGCCACTTTGACTGGTAGGATAGGGAATTTGAGTTGAGATTATATGGGGTGTTCCTAAAGTCCAGACACATAGGCAATTGATCGCAATGTGGAGTTATTGCGTTGAGTTCACATGAATCTTGCAAAGCGCATCAACCTTTGCATCACAAATGATGAAAATCATATTGAAGATGTTATTTGTTAATATTCCAATTAAATAAAGTTTTCATTCATTTCATTTCTTGAAAACAGGCATTTTTGCCTGTGTCCAGACTTCAGGAACACCCTGTACAACATCAATTTATGGTGGATCTGTTCAACACAGTTTCATGATTCCCTCCAACTTTGTTCAGTAGCATATGAGTAGGACAGAAGGAAGCAAATGGTGGGAGTAATCCAAGGCTGAGGCTTGACAGGGAAAGATCAGTGATGGTATGAGGATGCAAAGGACTTAGAAGAAGACAGCATGGAATCCATGAAGTTAAGATGGGGAAGGAAGGAAAGTGTCATGATGTGCTGTGAATGAACTGAGGGGCTGAGGGATTAGAGATCAGAGTGAGGACAAAGAACATCGTTTGGGATTGCAATGTTAAGGGAGAGGTAGAATGGCAGTAGATTATGATCAGGTAAGGGAATTTCACAGTTCCTGAACAAAGAAGTGGAACACTTTGAGGGCAATGGCAAAATAAAAGGTATGACCATCTCTGTGTGTAGCTAAAATGGGGTGGAGGAACAAGTCATAGGATATGAGTAAGCTGAGGAACTGAGAGGTTCAAGCATTTGAGGGAGCATCAACATGTATGTCAAAGTACATTAGCATGAGGGAAAGAGTTGGGGAGGAAGAAAAGATTGGGAGCCAGGCACTGAACTCATTTAGGAAAGAAGGGGAGTATTTGGAGGCAATATCTACTAGACTTTTGATTGGGTGATATGCATAGGGGTACAAGTTACTGAGTGATGGTGGTAGAGGGAGAGATTAGATTTGGCAATGCAGAGGAAAAAGTCTTCCAGTTCTCCTACTTCTATAAGTGAGTAAAGGGGAATGAGCGAAGGTGCAAGAACAACTGGAAAGGGAGGTCAGGAAGTCTGTGTTATCAAGTGAGTCAGATGTCAGTGAGAACCAAGAGAAAGAAAGGAAAGGGGGAGAAATAAGATGAAGGCAAGTTTGTTACCTATAGGGCAGGCATTCCAGAAAGCATGGTGGAAGGAGTGGGTAGCTTAGAATGAGACATCAGAGGATTGGGATAGGTTATGGGGGCTGGTGTTGGAATGGCAAGCAAAGTGGGACTTTTTGCTGTTTGTTTCTTTTGGAGTGCTTCTCAGCACTAAGGCAATCAAGTGCGTTTGATTGAGTCTTGCCTTTATTTGAATCAAGTCTTTGATTGAATCAAGAGTCTTCGATGACCTGCTTAAGTCACAAGAAAGCCTTAGTCAAATAAGTTTGAGTCGCAAGGTTGTGATGACCTCGGTGGGCTGACCCTGAAGAAGTGTATATATATACTCTGAGGTTAGCATTTTGCTTTTGGGGGCTCACTCATGGGAAGAGTGTTCATGTGATTCGGCCAGACGAGACTCTGGGTAGCTGTTAAGGAGCTCCCAGGCTTTGAAAATCCAGATGCTGGTGCTTCTCTCTCTGGTAACTATGTATGTGTTGCTATGGACAGACAGTTAGAAGCCCAGCCTGCTGATTTGTGTTATTTGCTCTGTTTATATAATTTCTGCTTGTAATTTCTGTTTGTGTTTTCTCTGAAGTTCAGGGTGCTAACTTTTCCCCCTGAACTAAGTGCATGATATATGTATGTTCAACTAAAGTGAGATTGTAAACCCCTTAAAGTTGCTTTCCATCAGAAAAGCAGATCAAAGAACCTGTGCTAGCAGACCTTCTGTGTGCTGGTGTTGTTGGTCTTATACCTCCAGAGCAGCTGCTAGTCACATTAGTGTCACAGGGGAGTGGGCAGTGGGGGATGGAGAATATGGTTTGAATAATGCACCCAAGAGTTCAGAATCCCTGGCATGGGGGGTATGACTGGATAGGAGTTTGTTAATTGTTGTAGAATGAGTTCAGATAGGTTATCAGCATTTCTAAGGGTTTGGCTTCGGTATGGAGTCCTCTCAAGGTGAGGAGACCAGTGGGGGAAGTCAATGAAATGGTGGTTCTCTCCTTCTTCTTCAGGGAGACTGGGTCAAGCCAGGAGACTGGAGGATAGACCATGATGTGATAGTGTTTAAGGAGACACAGCAAGGAGGGGAATGGAGCAGAGTGGCTGGGGCCTATCCCTAAAATGGAGGTCTCCTAGAGTTCCTACCCACTAAGGGGATAAGGGGGACACCAAGATGAAGGGATGTTCCAGGGTGAGGAGGCAGCTGAGTCATGATAGTGAGGTTTGAAGAGAGATGAAAAGGTTTGGAGAAACTGTTGTGGTTAATAGAATAGTGAATCAATTTGAGAGGTATAAAATGATTGCCTTGTCACAGTGAGGGCCCAGTTGAAATTAACATAATATGATTGTAGTGGATCCATTCATCACGATTTAGTGTTTTTCTCCAGCTTCACAAAAATAGGAGGGAAAACAGTGGATGGCAGGAGTAATCCTAGGCTAAGGCTTGGAAGGGCAAGATTGGTAGTAAGATCAGGAGTAAGAGACTCAAGATGAAAGGATAGTATAAAGTTGAACTGGCTCACCAAGCAGTCAAACATGGGAAAGGGAGGAAAGCGTAGCCAGTGCAGGAGAGATGGCCTGGGAAAGAAGTGAGGAGCAGACGGATTGGAGGCTATGGTGAGGACAAGAATAGGATTAGAGACTGTGAGGCAGGTGAGAGGAGGAATGACAACAAATTGTGATCAGATAAAGGTAATTTCAGAGTTCATGAAGATAAAGTGGTGCAATTGTGAGAGATGGAAATCCCTCTGTGTAACTGAGGTGGGAAGGAGTATGTTCAAAGGATGTGAATAAAATATTTTTCAAAAGAAGAATCGCAAACTATTAACAACAGTATGAAAGAGTGTTCTGAATCACTGATAGTAAGAGAATTGCAAATGAAGCCTGAAGTTTCACTGCACATGCTACGAAATGGCAAAGAAGACAAAAGATTGGAATAGTCAGTGTTGGAGGGGTTGTGGGAACATAGGTACACTGGTGCATTATTTGTGGAGCTGTGAATTAGTACAAACATTTAGGGAAGTGACTAAAGTGCCTATGCCATTTAACTTGTGGAGATTATATACCATGTAGGGGAGAAAGGGGGAGGGAGGGCGAAGGAAGAGAAATAGTGGAATAGTGTATAAGTTGAGTAAAATGGTAGTTCAGATATTTTCCGCCCTGGTCAGATGCCATCTGGGCCACTGTGTGTAGGGCAGGATGCCACATTAAGATCGACAAGCTGGAGAATGTTCCAAACAGGTCAACCATACAAGAAATCACAAGAATTGGAGGTGTTCAGTGTGGATAAGGGAAGACTTAGAAACCTGCAAGTGTGTGTGTCCTTTTGTAGAGCAGTTTATCAAATCTTTGGAGCTCGTTTTTCATTTTGAGGTGGCTCTTACTTTAGCTGACCTCTGTGGCATCTCTATGTGGAATTAAAAAGAGTAGCTCACAACATCTGAGGAGCTAGAAAGGAGGTCTGAGCTGTGTGTGTGTGTGTGTGTGTGTGTGTGTGTGTGTGTGTGTGTTGGGGGAGATTCAGGCTGAATGTCCATTTGATAAGAGAAGAAGCTGGAGACCAGAAGGTGCTTGGGAACCTTAGCAAGTGGTGCTAATTTATTTTTTTCTGGCTGGTGGATCTTGGGGTTGGTAAGGGCGAATTTCAATTCCATTTGTAATTTGGAGGAAGAAGGTATTTGGTATTGGGGAGAGGCAGGAGCCTAGCTTTACCAGTCTCTGTGATTAAGGCAGCCTTAATCCAGGTCTCTGTAGGATTTCTCTGGCAATATTCTTCTTTAATGTTTGCAAAATCCCTTTCAGTTTGGAAGATTATGAAGCTACAGATATGTGCTATGTAGATAGAGAACAGGAGCTGGGTTTAATTTTACGTCTATCAGGAGATTCCTGTAGTGTATTTCTATGGCAGGGAATCACTATTTACAATGGAAATGCTTACAGAGAAGGAGTAAATTTAATGGGGGTTTAAGTAGAATTAGCCTGGCTCAGGTCCCGAGCGACATGCAGGCTTTCCTCCCCTACTCCCCGCCTCACACTGTGCTGATGCCTCTAGCAACTCAGAGGCTGCTGGAGATGAGTAGCATTAGGGGACAGGAAGCATCTGGGACTGAAGTAACTACAAGGATGGGAATACACAGGATTTTAATCATCCTCTTAAGGCTGGGCTGGCTGTAGGACAGGGCTGCATTTGCGTAATATGCCCACCAGCACCATGGCAGAAGTCTTTTACAAATCCATGTTCTTGCTAGAAAAAGTCAATTTTATCCTCCTCTAGGGTCTTTTTGTTTTCCTGTAGAATGAACATTGTAAATCACTGATCATAGGCTCATTCAACTTAATTCAATTAAATAATGATTTATTAAGTGCCTACTATATCCCAGGCATTGTGGTTTGACACGCAGGGAAGGAGGGTGGAAAGCAGGGAGGGTCAAGACAAAAATGAAGTAATCCCTGCCCTCAAGAACACATTTTATTGGGGGTAACAGCCTGGACATGGATAAATAAATAAGTAAATAAATAATTAGAAAAATAAATAAATACAAAATGTATCAGAATCTCGATAAGAGGCAGCCTGGAGTGTTGGAGAGAGAGCTGGACTGAGAGGACGAGAAGACCTGGATTCAAGTCTTGCCTCTAACACTCACTGGTTGTACAACTCTGGGCATTTTTACTTAATGACTTAACTTACCTTCTCCCTGCCTCAGACAACTCTCTAAGACAAAGTCGTAGAATGCTCGTTGACCTGCATCCACAGAAGGAGCTTCATCACTTGGAAACGAACCCCTGCATTCTTGAAATCACAGGTCAAGCCCATACAAATGAACTTCAGGGAGAGAAAGAGAGCA
This sequence comes from Trichosurus vulpecula, assembly GCF_011100635.1. NCBI lineage: Eukaryota > Metazoa > Chordata > Mammalia > Diprotodontia > Phalangeridae > Trichosurus > Trichosurus vulpecula. The sequence goes on along the minus strand of NC_050575.1, from coordinate 26,641,109 downwards.
CGAAGAGGCAGGGAAAGTGACCAGATACAGGTCAGACAGTGAGCGTCAAAGCAAGAATTCAGCCCTCTTGGTGTCCAGTTCGGTGTTCTGCCCACTGCTCCCTCTAGTTTCCTTTGCCTTTTAACCATGACAACATGAGACAACGTGGATGATAAATGCATAAGTCAAATCCTAATTCTCAAATGGAGCGAAGCTCAGTGTGGGAAGCAGTAGCGCCTTGCAATAGAATAACGGAGTCACATATCTGCTGCTTTTTTTCCCCTGGCCTTCTATCCCATCTTCTACCTTCAGACATGGCTTTTGTCCTTTAGGTTCTCAACTTCTGAAAGCCTCATTTTCTTCACCTGTAAATTGGGAATAGGGAAGAGGACAATTTGAAGTCCCCTTTTCTGGATTCTTTTTGTGACCTTAACCCCCTGCCCTTTTCCGCCCTCTATATGATGCTGGAGTAGAATGAAAAATAGGATCGCAGTCTTAGAGCTAGAAGGGAGCTTATTTTAAAGATGAAGAAACATGGAGGGGAGAGGAGAGAGCAGAGGTTAAGTGACTTGCCTAAGGTCATGCAGGTCATAAGCAGCCAGGATTCAGATCCGTCCCTCTGACTTTGGTAGCATCTTCCCACTGTACCACAGCCTGACCTAGAAAAGGGTGTTGAAGCTGCTATTATCTCAAAAGAGGTGTAGAAGAGAGGAAAGGGATGGGATATGGCCTTCCTCTGGGGGAAGTGTCCTGTGACAATGCCTCACAAGACAAGTTAACAGGAAGGTACAGAGGCTTGTGGGAGTTTGGCTAGAGAACAGTCAAACTCCTGGGCAGACTTTTGACTCACACACTTTCTTACAACTGCACGATCTGCTAATTGGGACGAATTCTTCAGCAAAGAGGTATTTGAGCTGTCATACCTTCTGCTGTATCACCTTGTTCAGAGAGATGGGGATTAGGTCAGACCCAAATGCTTCTCTTGGGGTTCTCAAGCTCATGGTATTGGGGAGAGGCTAATATACCACCAGTCTGTTGAATCACCAGGAGTCTGACCTTAAAAATCTACTCATAAATTAATTTAACTTAATTAGACAAAGGCCTAATGCTCAAGTAAAAGGGTATTTTACACTAAGAGTTACTGGCACGAGTCTCAGGTTATTAGAACATTTTTGTCTACAGATCGATAGCCAAGCTGCCCAACACTTGCCCTTTCACATAATGAAATACGCAGCCTCCTGAGCACCTAGTCACAGCCAATGACAGTAAGGTTTTCTGAGATTTTCAGGACCCGGACCATTGAATGGGATACTGAGGCCAATGCATGGTTTTCTGTCATGGTAGTCCTATCACTCAGGCAGCCGCAGGAATAAGTTGGTCAGCATTTCCGTTGTAAATATTTTTCAGTGAGTTTTTTTAATCACTTGAAAATACAGTAAAAATTCAGTGTGAGCAGAAATTTGGTCACCCTAGGTTGTACCTGTCAGCAAAATGCAGCGTCGATTTGAACCACTAAACAGATCTTTCAGACCGTGTATACCAATCTGGATAATTCCTTTCTTCCCCCCAGCATTATCTTGGGGCTCTTAAACCTAAGTGTTGAGTGCTTAGGATAAACACTTTCCCTGTCTTGGCCCCTAAATTACGATTCAGCTCTATCTTCCATTCTCCCCAACAGAGGCTCCTCCCTTTCTCTCCCCTATCAGTTTTACTCTGGCCTCTGTACCTTTGCTCACTTGGATCCCTTGTCCTAGAATGACCTCTCCTTCCTCCTGGCCTTCTCAATTTCGACTCATCTGTTAGGCCCCATCAAATCCAGGCCCAGTGTATCTAGGGAGCCTTACTTTGGTTTGCATTCAGCTGCTGCACTGCCTTCAGCTCACACTTATGTCTTCCCTTCCTATCTTCCTGTTGCTCTCAGGGATGATAACACACTTGTAGTAGGGAATGGCACATTTTGGTAGCATTTTTAATGGTGCCATGTGGAGGCTCTGAGGAACCTGATTTTGGGAGAGTCGTGGTGATATGGTGTGAAAGTGCTTTGGAGAGATTGTCGAGCATGTGTAGATGTGTGGCTGGTTCTGGTAGGCAAACTGTATTAATACTTTTGGGACTGTGTGTGTGTGTGTGTGTGTGTGTGTGTGTGTGTGTGTGTGTGAGAGAGAGAGAGAGAGAGAGAGAGAGAGAGAGAGAGAGAGAGAGAGACAGAGAGACAGAGAGAGAGAAAGAGACAGAGAGACAGAGAGACAGAGAGACAGAGAGACAGAGACAGAGAGACTGAGACAGAGAGAGACAGAGACAGAGAGACAGAGACAGAGAGACAGAGAGGGAGAGAGACAGAGAGAGACAGAGAGACAGACAGAGAGACAGAGAGAGACAGAGAAACAGAGAGAGACAGAGACAGAGAGACAGAGAGAGAGACAGAGAGGGAGAGAGAGAGAGATAGACAGAGACAGAGAGACAGAGACAGAGAGAGACAGAGACAGACACAGAGAGAGATAGAGACAGAGAGACAGAGAAAGAGACAGAGGGAGAGAGACAGAGACAGAGATAGAGAGACAGACACAGAGAGAGACAGAGGGACAGAGAGACAGAGACAGACAAAGACAGAGAGAGAGATAGAGATAGAGAAAGAGAGACAGGGAGAGAGGGAGAGAGAGGGGGGAGGGAGAGAGAGAGAGAGAGAGAGAGAGAGAGAGAGAGAGAGAGAGAGAGAGGGAGAGAGAGAGAGAGAAAATGAATCTCTGGTTAGGGGTGGGCTGACCACAAAACCCTTTGGGGTTTGTAGCTCTTCCTAGTTTGGGAAGAGAGGAAACTCACTTGAGATCAGCCCTCCATTGAGGGTGGGTAGTGCAGACTGGAGGAGAATAAGGAAAGAAGGGAGAAGTGATGGTCATCTCATGGCAGCAGCACAGTAGGGCAGCAGATGATGTTAGCCACATCTGTGGTTCCTATTAGAAAACCACAGCAGATCACCTCTATCTAAATGGACAAGTTGGGAGTTCTGTGTGTGTGACTGTTTATATTTTATTGGGGGTACTAACCTAAGAGAAACAAGCCCCCCAAGAGGAAGGGAGCAGGGCTACTCTGTCCAAGTCCTACTTTCATTGGTATTTTTCTTAAATTTATTGTTAAAGATCACATTTGCTGGGTTTTATATTATTTCTTATGAACATCTCTGGTCTAACTTGTCCTTATCTTTCTGGTGTCCCTTTGTTTGAGACATGAGTATAATGGGAGCGAAGAAGGGTAGAATTCTTTCTAGCATGGGGCCAGGAGCTCAACCCCCAGCCCATTACTGGAGCTGTGTCCTTCGAGGGCATAATCACAAGTCATTTCATAACTACCCTTCTAAGTGCAAAATTACTTTGAACACGGGCTTTATTTTGTAAATCTCTGCCTTGCAGATATGAGCCAAGGAGACATATATTTGGTTTCAGTTTGCTAACCTACTCTGTAACAATCACTGCTTAATCCAACCTTTTCCCTACTCAGTTTTCAATAGTCTTAAAGTTTCTTTATCTCTCAGCATTTCAGGGGTCAAGAAGATACTTTCCAATAGCAGACATATTATTGGTATCAATTATAGGTTATCATGGAGAAGGCACTGAGGAGCTCCTTAAGATTTCCTGCAACATGACTAATGCAGCAATGTGTTTGCATGCCATCTTGGGGACGGGGGAGAGGGAGGGGAAAATTTAGAACTCAAAATCTTATAAAAGCGAATGTTGAAAACTAAAAATAAATAAATAATTTTTTAAAATGCTAAAAAAAAAGATTTCCCCCCAAACTCTCATGTTGTTGTTCTTCTCTCCCTTCTTCTCCTTCTTTTCCTTTTCTTCCCCCTCTTTTTCCTTCTCTTCCTCTCTTTTCTTCTCCTCCTTCCTTCCTCCTTCTCTTTCTTTTCCTCTTCCTCCTTCCTTTCCTCCTTCTTTTCCTGAAATAAATCTTGATTTTCTGCCCCTTCTCTCCATGGGGGCTAGAGATAACCAAGGAAAATTATGACTGTTATGCTCGTATGGTGGCATCTTTCTAATCTAGGCTATAATGAGGAGGCCCTAGTGACAATCTTGTCCTTTTGAGGCAGCTATGTGGCACAGTGAATAGAGCAGCAGCCCTGGATTCAGGAGAACTTGAATTCAAATCTGGCCTTAGACAGTTGACACTTACTGGCTGTGTGACCTTAGACAAGTTACTTAACCCCAGTTGCCCTGCCTCCCCTCTCCAAAAAAAAAAAAAAAAAAAAAAGGAAAGAAGACAACAAACAAGAGAGTAGTGGGAAGAGCTTTACATAGAGGCAGAGGGTCAGGGTTTGAGAGTCCCAGGTCTGACATTTACTTCCTGTGTAACTTTGAGGAAACCATATCCTTCTCTGGAATTCAGTTTCATACATCTTTAGAGATGACAAGGATCTCAGGGATTCAGTTGATTGGTGATTGAGTATGTTACACAAACCAGTTCCCTTAGCTGCTCTGTCTGCTGGCTGGTCAGACCATGGCAAAGCCGGTCACCTTTACCTCCCAAAAGCTATCCATCCAAGCCATCTCAGCACCTGCCTGCCACCTTTGATCTGTACCTACACCCTTCATGTCAGACCTGAGACCTAGGCCTTGACAATGATTCTAGCAGAATCCAGGTCCCAGTCCCTGGGGATGTTAATAGAGGAGTCTATTAATTCCCGCCTTAGTGTCCAACCTGGTTGATTAGTCACCAAGCGTAGACCAGCCCATTCAGCCACTCTGTCTGCTGGCCGGCCCTAATACCAGACCATGCTTCAGCTTTATATCCTACAGAGGGCATCTTACCATGTATCTGTCAACATCTGTGTAGCACTTCCTCCCCACCCCCCAAACTCACCAAGACAAAACACCTCTCCCTATTCAATACTCCATTATATGTATTTTCTTCCTCTATTAAAACGTAAGCTCCTTGAGGACAGGGACTATCTTGTTTATTTGCGTTTGCATAGTGCTTGACACATAGCAGTACTTAATAATTTTTTTTGTGCATTCTTTTAGTCTGATGCTCACTTGGACAGGAATATTCTCTGCATAATTTTGAACAAGAGGTGATTCAGCCTTCTTGAAAACATTCAGTCGGGGCACCTAGGTGGTGCAGTGCACCAGCCCTAGAGTCAGGAGGACCTGAGTTCAAATCCAGCCTCAGACACTTACAAGGTATGTGACCTTGGGCAAGTCACTTCACCCTGCTTGTCTCAAAAAAGCAAAACAACATTTAGGAAGGAGTAACACCCTTTCTCTCCTCAAATTCCTAGTGTAGATTGAGAGTCACACCATATTTAAGGGAGAACATTTAGAAACTAGACCATAAGTAGAGGAAGACGACCAGGATGATGGTGAGAGAATTGCAGACCATCCATTACAATGCACCCTGACACTTTCTTGATCTCTTCAGCACTAAACTCAAGTGGCCTTCTTTCAGTCCTTATTGTTTTTGACTATTTCAGTGACTTTTGTCACTGTTAAGCATCTTCTTTACCAAAAATCCCAACGCCCACAAAAAGCCTTTCCTAATCTCCCTTAATGCTAGTGCTTTCCCTCTATTATTTCCAGTTTATCCTCTCTGCCTATATCTTATTTGTCAATAGTCGTTTGCATGTTGCCTCCCCCGTTAGACCCTTGACCATTAGACCTCCTTGTGAGCAGAGACTGTTTTTGCCTTTCTTTGTATCCCCAGGGCTTAGCACAATGCCTGGCACAGAGTCGACACTCATTGCTTGTTGACTGACTAACTCACTGGACATTCTTTTTCCTTTGACTTCTGAGACATTACTTTCTCCTGGTTACTTTTGTGTGGCTTAAAAAACTCACTGCATGTTTTCAGAGGAAGAAATGAAAGATATCATTAGTCATATGAAGAAATTCTCTAAATCACTATTGATTAGAGAAGTACAAATGAAAACAACTCTGAGGTACCACATCTCTCCTGTCAGATTGCCTAACATGACAAAACAGGAAAATGATAAATGCTGGAGACAATGTGGGAAAATTGGAACAATAATGCATTACCGGTGGAGTTATGAACTGATCCAACCATTTTGGAGAGCAATTTGGAACTCTGCCCAAAGGGCTATAAAATGCGCATACCCTTTGATCCAGTAATACCACTTTTAGGGCTGTATCCCAAAGAGATCATACAAATGGGAAAAGGACCCATATGTACACAAATATTTATAGTGGCTCTTTTTGTGGTGGCAAAGAGCTGGAAATTGAGGGGATGCCCATCAATTGGGGAATGGCTAAACAAGTTGTGGTGTATGAACATAATGGAATACTATCGTACTATAAGAAATGATGAGCAGGCAGACTTCAGAAAAACCTGGAAAGACTTACATGAACTGATGCTGAGTGAAGTGAGCAGAACCAGGAGAACATTGCACACAGTAACAGCCACATTGTGGGACGACTAACTTTGATAGACTTGGCACTTCTCAGCAATGCAAGGTTCATGATGGAAAATGCTATCCACATCCAAAGAAAGAATAGTGGAGTCTGAATGCAGATCAAAGCATACCATTTGCTTTCTCTCTCTTTTGTTTTCTTTTGTTTCTTCTTTCTTGTGGTTCATTCCACCGGTTATACTTCTTTGCAACATGACTAACGTGAAAATATATTTAATGTGAATGTATATGTGGAGCCTATGTCAGATTGCATGCTGTCTTGTGGAGGGGGGAGTGGAGGGAAAGGGAGAAAATTTGGAACTCAAAAGTTTGTGGAACTGAATGTTGTAAACTAAAAACAGATAAATTAATCTTAAAAAACTGCCTTCTGGGGATGTGCATTTTTTTCTTATATTGAGTCAAAATCCGCATCTGCTACTTTTATCTACTGTTTATTGCTCTGTCCTTTGGGGCCAGGAAGAATGTGTCTAATCTGTCTCAAACATAATAGCTCCATGAAAGACAGCTATCATATCTCAAACAGGTTACTCCCCTCAAGAATAAATATTGGTTCTTTCAACCAATCCTTGGAGATGCAACACAGACTACCTTGGCCCTCTCTCCCTGAAGGCCAAGGTCCTATGGTATCCTTAATAATACCTTTAAGGGAGTTGGGGTTGTCTAGGCTCTCTGCAGATAGCTCCAAACCCACTTATAGTCATCCCTTAATTATATTGAATGGTCCCCGTACCCAGGTCCATTGAGCCACTAACGGTTGGATTAGCTTTTCCAAAAGAATATTTACTTCAAAAAGCATAATAACAAATATGCAAATTTATCGTCCCAGACCTGGTTCTTAATCCCTTTCCCTTCATACTACCCCAAAATCTGGGATTAAGTTCATAAATTACTTCATTTGCTTGATAGTAAAATCCCAGTTCCAGGCCCAAACTTCTCTCAGGCTCAAGTACCAAGCACCCTGGTTTCTCCCATTAAGCCATATTGTTCTTCCATTGTCTCTGACTTTTCATGACCCTATTTGGCATTTTCTTGGAAAAGACGCTGGAGTGGTTTGCCATTTCCTTCTCTAGCTCACTTTACAGATGAGGAAACTGAGGTAAATGGGGTTAAGCGACTTGCCCGGGGTAAGCTAGTAAGTGTCTGAGACTGGATTTGAACTCACAAAAAATAAGTCTTCCTGACTTCACGCCTGCCACTCTACCTATTGTGCCACCTAGTTACCTGGTACCCGCATGGCTCGGAGTCAGAGGACCTCAGTTCAAACCCCAGCTCTGCCAGTTACTACCTGTGTGACTATGGGTAAAGCACTTCACTTCTCTAGGCTTCAGTCTCCTCACCTGTGAAACGAGGGAGCTGGACGAGAACCAAAGGTGCCTCCCAGCTGTAAATACATCATCCGGTCCCAAATTCTGTGGCCTCAAATACTTTGCGATGCAGTTTCTGCCTCCAGGCAAAAATTGAGCAGCAGGAGGATGTGACCAGGTGGCCACAGCACCTAGTTATATCAAGGCGTTTAACCTCTAAACTTTGGGGCTTCTAAACAAGGGTTCTTAATCTATCTGTGTGTGTGTGTGTGTGTGTGTGTGTGTGTGAGAGAGAGAGAGAGAGACAGAGAGAGACAGAGAGAGAGAGAGAGACAGAGAGACAGAGACAGAGAGAGACAGAAAGAGAGAGAGAGAGAGAGAGAGAGAAACCCCTTTGCTGACAATCCTATGGGCCTCTTTTCAGAATAATGTTTTTTTTTTTTTAACACAAACACAAGGTATACCAAACAAAAAGAAGGCTAATTGGGTGGTTGAGTGCTGGCCCTGGAATAAGTCTCATCTTCATGAGTTCAAATCTGGCCTCATATACTTCCTAATTGTGTGACCCTGGGCAAGTCATTTAGCCTCATTTGCCTCAGTTTCCTCGTCTGTAAAATGAGCTGGAGAAGGAAATGGCAAACCACTCTGGTATCTTTGTCAAGAAAATTCCAAATAGGGTTATGAAGAGTCAGACATGACTGACCAACAAAGGATAACAATTATATTGAAATATATTTATTAAAATATTTTTTTAAAATAACAAAGTTCACAGACCCTCTTCATATAAAGGAACATGGTTTCACTTCTGAGGGATGCTGTTCCCACCACTGCCCACCAAGTTTCTAGCACTCATTAATTCTTTTTTTAAAGTTTTAAAATTAAATTTATTTATTTATTTTTGTTTTCAACATTCACTTTCATAAGATTTTGAGTTCCAAATTTTCTCCCCATCTCTCCCCTCCCCCACCCCAAAATGCTGGGTAATTTGATATAGGCTGTACATATACATTCATATTAAACCTATTTTCACATTATTCATGTTGTGAAAAAGACTTAGAACCAATGGGAGAAACCCGGAGAGAGAAGAAACAAACAAAAAAGGGAGAGCAAATAGTATGCTTCTGCATTCAGACTCTGTAGTTCTTTCCCTGGATGTGGAGAGCATTTTCCATCATGAGTCTTTTGGAGCTGTCTTAGATCCTTGCATTGCTTAGCAGAGATAAGTCTATCAAAGTTAGTCTTCACATAATGTTGCTGTTACTGTATATGATGGTCTCCTGGTTCCGCTCACTTCACTCAACATCAGTTCATATAAGTCTTTCCAGGTTTTTCTGAAGTCTGCCTGCTTACCATTTCTTATAACACAATGGTATTCCATTATATTCATATCCCACAACTTGTTCAGCCACTCCCCAACTGATGGGCTTCTCCTTGATTTCCAATTCTTTGCCACCACAAAAAGAGCTGCTATAAATATTTTTTTTGTACATGCAGGCCCTTTTCCCATTTATATGATCTCTTTGGGATACAGCCCTAGAAGTGGTATTGCAGCTGGTGTGGTTTGCCATTTCCTTCTCTAGCTTATTTTACAGATGAGGAAACTGAGGTAAATGGTATGCACATTTTTATAGCCCTTTGGGCATAGTTCCAAATTGCTCTCCAGAATGGTTGGATCAGTTCACAACTCCACCAACAATGCATTAGTGTTCCAATTTTCCCACATCTTCTCCAACACTTATCATTTTCCTGTTTTGTCATGTTAGCCAATCTGATAGGTGTGCTATGGTACCTCACAGGTGTTTGGATTTGCAGTTCTCTAATCAATAGCAGCACCCACTAATTCTTTTACCAAAGCTACATCTACTTGAAAGCTAGCTAATAAATGTTCTCTGAAGGCAGCTAGATGGTGAAGTGGATACAACATTGGGTCTGACATTAGGAAGATCTCAGTTCAAATCTGACCTCAGACAGACATTTATTAGCTGTGCAACCCTGGGCAAGTCACTTAACCCCTTTTTGACTCAGTCCCTCGTCTACAAAATGGGGATATGCTAGAGAAGGAAATCACAAACCACTCCAGTATCTTTGCCCAAAACCTCTATGGACAAGTCCATGGGGTCATGAAGAGTCAGACACAAATGGATGATCGAACAACAATCCTTCTGTGGACTCAGAACCAGGAGACCTAGGTGCTGGATAATGCAAACAGGGCAGGGGCCCAGAGCTGTCTCTGTTACATGGGGAGGACAAAGTCTGGTGGTTGATAGAGATCAGTAGGTATTTTCATAAGGCTCATAGAACTCCACTGCTTGCTATGGGGAGAAGGGAGAGAAATCAATTCACATGCTATATTTCAGTCATACTGGAAGACAAGCCTCCATCATTAAAAAAAAAGGTATCAGAAAGAACGAAACGGCGAAGTATCACAGATTTGGCAGTGTTGTTGTCTGAAAACTAACACTTGCCGTCCTTGCTTATTACTGAGATGGGATTTTCTCCAGCTCAAGAGGAGGGCTGGCTCTGATTCAGAGGCAGGTGGTTATTTTTTCTGAGGGTCTCACTGGCCTTTTCCTCTACTCTGCTTGTGTAAGGCTTGCCACTGTGGAGTGAAAGCAAATCGATAGTGGGCTAACGAGAAAATTTTTAGGGGACCTGCTCCGTTTTCATTGAAATGTCAAGAAATTCTTGTACAACTCCATTTACTTCCTCCTTTTAACACCAGTGAGGTCAGAGGCTGGGCTGGGGGCCTCTTGCTGCTGCCTGGGGCTTTGGAAATGTCCAGCTTAAGAAGAGAACAACTTCACTTGGGAGAGAAGTAAAAACCCCATGTGTCTTGGCTTTGGGGTCATTGCTGGGACTCACTTAACTTTTTGGATGGCTTTGCATGGGGAAAAAGCTATGAGATGTTTTAAGAACCTCAGGAAAGGAATTGAAGATTTACAACTGATAGCAGGGATGTACTGGAGCCAGTTCTGAAGGGATCAGGAAGAGCTGATTGTTAAATTTTCAGTGTATTTATACCTTAGAAATCAACATGTGTTACAATTCAGAATTTTACTTGTTCATTTGTTAACCAATTTATTTTTGATTTCCTAGACTTAAGAAAGCAATGGATAAAATGTTATTTATGCAAATTAAACTTGGAAGTATGGCCTACATTCAGCTATTAAACATTTATCAGCAGTCCCATGGGTAGAAGGTACCTTATAGGTTACCTAGCTACTTCCTTTTTTTCAATTACCAAGCAGTTATTTTTTCCCTCTTCTACTTTACCCTACCCACAAGAAAGAAGGGAAAAAAGAAGGAAGGAAGGAGGGAGGGAAGGAAAGAGGAAGGGAGGGAAAGAGGAAGGGAAAGGAGATGAGCAAGGAGAAAAAGTAGATGGGATGGAAGGAGGGAAAGAGGGAAGGAAGGAGGAAAAGAAGGGAAGGAAGGAAGGAAAGAAGATGGGATGGAAGGAAAGAAGGAAGGAGGGAAAGAGGGAAGGAAGGAGGAAAGGCAGGAAGGAGGGAAAAAGGAAGGAGGGAAGAAGGAAGGAAAGTGGGAGGGAAGGAAGGAAAGAGACTTAGTGTTATAAAAGTATAGTCAAGCAAAACAAATTCTCACACTGATCACATCCAAAAATGTGTTTCTCTCTCTGCCATGAAGTGTACAGTGTTTGTTTTCTTTCGTCCTCTGGGATTATGGTTAATCATTTTGCTCTTCATAGTTTTTAGGTTTTTCAGAATTGTCCTTTTTTATTTCTACCATATTGACGTATAAATTGTTCTCTTGATTCGGTTCGCTTCATTCTGCATTAGTTCATGTATGTTTTCCCAGGCCTCTTTCTTCATTCCTTATGGCCCAGTATATGCCATTCCATCCACTTTAACATCACATTCCATTCCATACATTCACATGCCGTGTATTGTTCAGCCATTCGTTCTCCTGTTGATGGGCCACTTTTAGTTTCCAGTTTTTTGCCACAGTAAAAACTGCTGCCAAAAACATTTGTACATATAGCATTTTTTCTTTCTTTGATCTCTTTGAAATAAAAGTCTACTAGTGGTATCCCTGGGTCAAAAGGTATGCACAATCGAGGAACTTTGGGGACAAATTTCTGAACTGTTCTCCAGATTGCCTGGACCAGTTCACAGCTCCAACAACACTAGATGAATGTTCCTGGTTTTTTCCCACAGCCCCTCCAAGGTTGGTCATTTTCTTTGTTGTTGTTGTTGTTAGCTTTGCCAATCTGGTGGGTGTGAGATGGAATCTCACAGCTGCTTTAATTTGCATTTGTCAAATAATTAGTGTTTTAGAGCATTTTTTTCAACTATCACTATAAATAGCTTGGGTTCCTTACCTTGAGAACTTCTTGTTTATATTCTCAGAGCATTTGCCAATTGGGTAATAGTTTTTATTCTGCTAAATTCTACAGATGAATAAACTAAAGGAGAAGGCGGGGGAGAGGGAGGGAGGGAGAGAGAGAGAGAGAGAGAGACAGAGAGAGAGAGAGACAGAGAGACAGAGAGACAGAGACAGAGAGACACAGAGAGAGACAGAGACAGAGAGAGACAGACAGACAGACAGACACACACACACAGAGCGAGAGAGAGAGAGAGAGAGAGAGAGTGTGCGTGTTCATAGGCTCTAACTACTAATTCTTTTCTCACCTCTACCAGGGTGCTGAGATGGGGAAAGTACTTGAAAAGATCATATAACCAGTTAAAAACTGATCTGATTAAGGTCTGCAACCTTAGGCTCCTAATTGCCAGTCCACTTCTCTTCTCACTATGGCAGGCAGTCTCCTCCTGGTGGGAGAGCTAGTATGCCCAGCATTTTCTGGGGTCCTTATTGCCCTACGGAAGAAGACTTTGTTCTGACACTTATGATGTGTCCTTGGTTGGGAGCTATCACATTTGGAACCCAGCTCCCAAGATCTTAGTCTCTGATACATTTGCTGGTCCTTCCATTTCTCCTGCCACCTCACTCCTAATCCAGGTCCTCTGGGTTTAAAGTAGAATGAAAGAAATAACAAAGCATTTCTTAAGCCCTTACTCTGTAGCAAGCACTGGATATAGAAACAGAAAAAGAGAGTCCTGTCTTCAAGGAACATACATTGTAGGAAGGGAGGATACAAAGAAGTGGTGGGCAGGGAGGTAAGTTTTGGTCAGGGAAATCATAGGGATGGTGAGAGTTCTTCTAGAACCATTGGCTGACATCTTTTATAGGAGTGACACTGATTGCGGAAGTTAAGAGTGGGCACTGCCATTTCTCAGCTTCATGCTCCCAAATTGAAGCTTCAGATCTTTTAATGAGGGAAGTAGGTTCTCCTACTTAATCCTTAGAAAAGAGAAAAACCCTGAACTGATTTTTTCCAAGGAGAGAAGAATTAGCCAGTTCTAAAAATTTTACCTATGTATGAGTTTCCTAATGAAGAATCGTCTTCACCTCCAGAGACTAAGATGTTTTAGAATATAGAACAGCCAGTCAGTTAAATAGAACTCATAAGTATTTAATTTGTCTTTGACCCTATTTCCTCCTGCTCACCAGTAGGCAGCTCAAGCTTCAGCCTGACTTATGGTTAGAAAGTCTAGAAATTCCCCTTGGTCATTTTCTGATTGCTAACCTGCATCTCTTCAAAATCATTTTTAGGACTTGCTTTTCCACAAACTGCCTCTTTCAAGGGGCTGCATTTCCAGCAAATCCCAAGGGTTGTGTGGATTTGAGGATATTTTTTTTTTTGGATGGGGGAAAGGCAGGGCAATTGGGGTTAAGTGACTTGCCCAAGGTCACAGAGCTAGTTAGTGTGTCAAGTGTCTGAGGTCGAATTTGAACTCAGGTCCTCCTGACTTCAGGGCTGGTGCTCTACTCACTGCGCCACCTAGCTGCCCCTGAGGATAATTTTTTCCCAGTCTTTTAGGATGCTCTGATGTTCCACACAAGTGAAAGGAAAGAGTGAAGGAAAATAGGGGGAAAAAAGCTCATTTGGATCCTGGCAGCATTACCTTTCACCTCAATCCTTTGTTACAAATTTCTGTTTTTGCTATGTATGTGTGGTTGCCAATAAGCCTCCCGATCTTTGGACCACCCTAAAGTTTCATAGAGGAATTAAGATTTCACCTTGGGCCTTGAAGGTTAGGAAAGAGTAGAAAAAGTAGAAGAGAGATGGGAGGGAAGTTGGAGGAAGTTGGAAGGGAGACGTGGGAGAGAGGTAAAATGTGAAGATGCAAACACTGAAACGAGCCTGGCATGTTTGTGGAGGTAAGATTGAATAGAATTGGTGAGGCCGTATTATGAAAGATGATGAAAGTCATGGGTAGCCGTGATAGGATTTTGAGCCTCAGTTGCTGTCGTTCATTTATTTCTAACTCTCCATGACCCCATTTGAGGTTTTCTTGGAAAAGATACAAAGATACTAGGAAACAGTTTGCCATGTCCTTCTCCAGTGGGCCCAAATAGATCTATTTTGTCAGGCAGAGGGTAAATGACTTGCTCAGGGTCACACAGCTAACAGGTGACTGAGACGGGGTTTAAACTCAAGTTTTCCTTACTCTAGGCCCATTGCTCTACCCACTAAGCCAAGAGCTGCCTCAGGTACCTACATGTGAGAAAATAGCATTTAAGGAAAAAAAATCTGGAAATAGTGTATGAACTCCTCATACTTATCCATTTCTCACCATGCCACCATATTCGTAACTTTTTGCTTGGACGGTCTCCTTGCTATGATCTCCACCTCCAGTCTCTACATCCTCCAGTCTACTCCATGCACTGATTTGAATCAATTTGGAAATTGATTCATCCAAACCAAGGGGTTGATTTAAATACTGAGATGTCCTAATATGCTGAATGAATGATAACAAACTATTAGTGACAGGCAGGAGAGGGGAGCATAGGAATGAGCTGAAATATTAGGAGTTACTTTATTAGGAAAAAATCATAACTGAAGTCTTTAAAAATCTCTGAAGTCATTATTCAGCTAGGTGGGGTGGTGGCTAGAGTACTGTACCTGAAATTAGGAAGAACTGAATTCAAACAAACCTTCAGACTCTTAGTGGCTGTGTGACCCTGGGCAAGTTCGTTAACCTCTCTGTGCTTCAATGCCCTCATTTTTAAAAGGGGATTTGAATTGCATCTACTTCCCAGCGGCGTTATGAGAATAAAATGTACAGATACTTGTAGAACCCTTTGCTATCCTTAAAGCACTATGCAAATGGTAGTTATGATGATGGTGGTGATGTTAATGAGGGTGACGATGTCGGGAAAATGGTATTCAGCTGACAAAATTTCAAGTGTACACAGAATTTACTTATAAAACTTCCTAATGCAGCAGATTTGGAATAAGAAGATGTGGGTTCAAATACTTTTTGTAAGCTATGAGACTTTGGGACAGTCCCTTGCCCTCTCTGATTGCCCATGTCCTTTTCAGAAAAATGAAGGGGACTGGCTACATG
This sequence comes from Trichosurus vulpecula, assembly GCF_011100635.1. Lineage (NCBI taxonomy): Eukaryota > Metazoa > Chordata > Mammalia > Diprotodontia > Phalangeridae > Trichosurus > Trichosurus vulpecula. The sequence goes on along the minus strand of NC_050575.1, from coordinate 26,625,972 downwards.
GCCTCTAAGTTCCCTCCTGGCTCTGAATCTCTGCAAAGGAAGGTGCTCCTACCGTGATCCCAGTGGCAATTTTACATGTTGTAGCTTTCCTGTGACATTTTAAAAACCTGTTATAAGTGCTAATTATCCAAAGCTAAAGAAGCAGCATTTGTTTTCCGCTTCATACTTGTCTCCTGCTGTTTCTTTTCATGCGCTCTGTACACCAGCCAAACCAGGATTCTTGTTGTGGTCTGCACAAATTGAGCAATTTTGTGCCTCTGTATAAATTTTTAATATCTGGAGTGCCCCTTTCCACACGCTTCCTCCCAGCTGTAAGTAGCTGAAAATGTCCCCAGGGCAAATTCAGTGTCAGGGGGTGGGAGGAAGGGGTGCAGTATGGTGAGAGCACAGGCTTGTGGGAGAGGGTTAGAGGATAATCCTACTGAGGGGACAGCTATGCTCATCAGTCAACCAGAATTTGTTAAATGTCCACTATGTGTCAAGCCTTGAGCTAAGATCTGGGGATAAAAAGAAAGGCAAAAACAGTCCTGCCTCAAGAAGCTCACAGTCTAATGGGGAGACAACCTACAGATAACTAGCTATCTACAGGTAACTAGATGCATGCTGGGATGGGGAGGCCTATTCCCCTGAGAGTCTCTAGAAGGCAGCTGTATTTTATATACCCTGTGCACCTTGCAGCAGGTCAGGGAGACAATTACTGCTATGTAAAATAAGTGAACCCTGGAAATAAGTGTAGTGCCTATGGGATATTGGCACTATGGGGCAAATCTCTATTGTCCTGACCTAGTCATACTTCTCTTTCCTACGATCTCCATTTTTGGAAATACAACACATCTTTCAAAGCCCAGCCCAGAACCTGCTTGTACCAAGTTTTTCCTGATTCCTACTCATCCTCCAATCAGGAAGTGAGCTAATCATTTTCTGAACCCCACAATACTTCACCCCTGTCTCATGGACTTATTATCTTGTAGGGCAATGCTGCCGCTGAAGCTGAGATGCAACAAAGCACAGATCGATTCTCTGCCACTTGTGCTAATTTTAGCCTAACAATTAACACCAAGAAAACACAGGTGCCCCAGCAAGCCAGAACCACACTATCCGTACGTTATAGCAAATGGAGAGGTCTTGAATGCTGTGGATAAGTTCACTTACCTTGGCAGTGTATTTTCCAGGGATATACATGCATTGCCAGAGGTAGCTCAGCGTTTGTTAGGTTCCAAAAGAAAGTGTGGGAGAGAAGAGGTATTAGACTGAGTACCAAACTGAAGGTCTACAGAGCTGTGGTGCTGACCTCATTGTTGTACGCATGTGACACCTGGACAGTATACCAGCACTATGCCAGGCCACTGATTGATTCCATTTGAATTGCCTTAGGAAGATTCTGAAGATCACCTGGCAGGACATGAAGGTCCTTTCTTGAGCTAAATTGCCAAGCATCCAAATTCTACTGTAGAAAGCACAACTCTGATGGGTTGGCCACATTGTTCTAATTTCAAATGTATGTTTGTCTAAAAGACTCATGAAAGGAAGGGACTCACATGGTGGTCAGAAGAAGAGGTACAAGGACACTCTCAAGATCTCTCTGAAGAACTTTGGAATCAATTGCATGACATGGGAGATGCTGGCGAAGAACTGCCCAGCATGGTGTGCCCACATCAAAGAAGGCACAAAGAAGGCACATCTATGAACAAAGCAGAACTGCAGTAGCTCAAAAGAAACATGAGATGTACAAATTTAGAGAACCCACCCCAAACGTTCACATTGACTATTTGAGCCCAACCTGTGTTAAAGCCTTCCAAGCTCATATTAGTCCAAGCAGCCACATAGTGATGTCATTTCGGTCCTCTTCAAGAATGAAGGATAATTGATCAACCTTGTAGAGTTAAGAGGGTTAGGTTTAGCATCAACAATTGAATATTTTTTTTAATTCTATATTTTTGCTCTAATATTCTTTGGCCATTTGACTGGTAACATTTCACTTAAATGGGAAACAATATGGTATAGTGAATACCTTGGAGTTAGAAACACTTGGGTTCAAATCCTGTCTCTGACATATACTGGCTGTGTGAATCTAGGAAAGTAACAATCTCTCGGAGCTGAATCACCTTGTTCTCTCTGGAGCCTCGTTAGTCACCCATCATTCTGGTCTTGTTCCTTGAAGACCTCTGGACTTCAAAACCTTGACATCTCCACTACTGGCTCATTCTAGAACTTTCCCTCAATGCCTGCCCTAGGGCTACCTACTGCAGTTGTGGTCCAGTCACCATGGAATGATATCCTTCACAAGACCTGTCCCACTTTTCCCATTGAGTTCCTCCTGAAGTCTCCATTTTGAGGAGAGGCCAAGGCTAGCCTTCCTTCATTCTCCTCCTTGCCCTGTTCCTGACCTCATTCTTAATCTCCCCCACCCTACTTTTCAGCTCCCTTTTGTGGGTTTTTTTTCCCACATCAGACTGTAAGCTCCTAAAAGGCAGGGACTATCTTTCTTTTTGCTTGTCTTTGTATCTCCAGCTCTTACTCCAGTTCCTGGTGCCTAATAAGCACTTAATAAATTCTTGTTTTCTTCCTTCCTCCTTATTGTCTCAGTACCTTAGGCAACTCTCTAATATAACAAGTTGTAGAGCTCATGAATATCTATATTGGTAGAGGGAGTTTCTTATACTGATGAAGCCACTTGTCCACTCTAATAAAAGAAGAAATTACAATCATCCAGTTTCCTCATCTGTAAAGCAGTGGCATGATAATTATACTCATGCCTCATAAGGTTGTCAATAAGAAAGTGTTCTGTACATCTGTGGTTATTATTCCGCTTTGGTTTGCAATTAGTGATTTTCCCAAAGCACAGGTCTGATCATGTCAACCTTCTACTCAACAAACTCCAGTGGTTTTCTATTGCCTACAGGAGCAAATACAAAAGGCACTGTTTGGCCTTCAGAGCCCTTCAGAACCTAGCTTCCTACTCTTACTTCTTACTTCCTTACTTCTTACTCTCCTACTTCCCCTTACTCTCCAGCCTTCAATCCAGTGACACTGACATCCTTGGCTGTCCCATGAACAGGACATTCCATCTCTCAGCTCCAGGGCGTTTTCTCTGGCTGTCTCCATGCCTGGAATGCTCCCTCTCTTTAATTCTGACTCCTGACCCCTATGGCTTCCTTTAAGTCCCAACTAAAATCCTACCTTCTACAGGAAGTCTTCCCCAAACCCTTTTAATTCCAGTGCTTTTTCTTTTTTAATTATCTCCTATTTATCTTTCCATATATTCTTTGTGTGTTGTCTCCCTCACTGGATTATAAACTCCTTGAGGGTAAGCACTGTCTTTTGCTTCTTTTTTGCATCCTACTTTTTGCATACTACTTAGCACTTAGTAAGTGCTTAATAAGTGTTTATCAATGAGTCAATGAATTAATTCATTAATTAATGTATTAATGAATGAATGTGTATATTTGTCATACCCCACTAAGGGCATGGCTTTGCTCTTATATTTATGTTTTTAACAGGGTTTAAGGCAATGACTTGGATGAAGCTGTTGGTCAACAAATCATTTCACTTCCCTAGCCCTCAGTTTTCTCATTATAAAATGAAGGAGTTTAACGATATCATCTCTAAGCTCCCTCCCCACTCTAAATGAATGCTTTTATTTATCGATCAACAAGCATTTATTGAGTGCCTACTTGGTGCCAGGCACTGTGATCAATACTGGTCATCTAATGATTTAATACAGGTTGAATAAGTGTTTTGAAATGAAAAAAGCCAAGGAACAGAAATTAAAAAACGCACCCCCATTTTCTTGGCCCATTCTCTAAATCACTTTAAAGTAGATTGACCACTTCATATGAGAGGTTGTTTAAGAGCAACTATAATTGTTTTATTATAATAACAAGTAAGCGATAAAGCTGATAGGGGTGGTCATGAATATGAATGCAGTCCTTGCCTATTCATGATGACAGCAGTGGGAATGCCACCCTACACCGAGGCAGCTTTCCTGAGTGCCCTTAAGTGGGCTTTCTGCCCTGAGAGCCTCTTGCATTCCTGCTGCCTGGATTGTTACAGTGGCTCAAATGCTGATAAGTGTCTGCGATTTTCAGGTAATTTTACCCTAGAAACCCAACAGGTGCTTTCCAGCTTCCCATTTGCTTGCAGTTTCTTTTCATCTAATCAACTCAAGAGGCAGCCTTCCAGAAAAGCAGCATCATTTTTTCTCAAGGACCTCCCAGAAGGAGGGTGGCATCTGAGGCGGGGAAAAAGAAAAGCTAATTACAAAGGGAGCCCATCACTCAGCAGCCTGGAGTGGCTCATTCCTCTCTCTTTCTCAGAAGAAAAGGAAGGAGGGGACCAAATGACAATAACTTGTCCAGTTTTAAGGCTGAAGAGAGATACTCTGTGGTATAAGATGAAAGTTTTATCGTTCATTACCTGGCCATCCTTAGTATAATAAGTTTCTTCTACTTAGGAAAAAATCTCCCCAAATGAGGCTGTACTTACTGCCACCGCAGACAATAAGTAGCAATAGCAAGTACAGTTAGGACAACGATAAACTGGCTTGAGGAAGCTGGGTGGCATAGTGGATAGAGTGCTGGGTCCGAACAAATCTGGCCTCAGACACTCACTAGCTGTGTGACCCTGAGCAAGTCCCTTAACCCTGTTTGCCTCAGTTTCCTTGTCTGCAAAATGAGCTACAGAAGGAAAGGGCAAACCACTCTAGTATCTCTGCCAAGAAAACCCCAAGTGGGGTCACAAAGAGTTGGAGGTGTCTAAAAAAATGACCAAACAACGACAACAGGAAAGATTGGTTTGCTCCATCTCTCAGCCTCCTTTCTGTGGGTGGTACCACAGACCTAGCAGTGGGTGAGAAATAAGGGGCAGCTAGGTGGTGCAGTAAGTAGAACACCGCCCCTGGAGTCAGGAGGACCTGAGTTCAAATCCTGCCTCAGACACTTGACATACTTACTAGCTGTGTGACCTTGGGCAAGTCACTTAACCCCAATTGCCCTGCCTTCCCCCCTCCAAAAAAAAAGTCAAAATAAGACCCTGGTCAATGAAAAGGAAGATGACCCAGGACAAAAACCTAGAGCTATTATTGGTAGTATTTTTTATTTGTCCCTTCCCACCTTTTTTTCTGTAACAACAGCTGGGCCACAGTTTCTTCTGTAAAATAAGAAGGTCGTCTTCTCAGTGGAGTGATGTATGTGGGATGCAGAGAGAGAGACACATTTTCAGACATGGATAATAAACTCAATAAACTCCAATGGTTTTCTATATCCTCCAGAAGCAAATACAAAAGGCTCCGTTAGGCATTAAAAGCCCTTCATAACCTAGCTCCCTCCCTTCTTTTGAAATTATTAAAAATGTTATATAGATATAGTTTCTGGGTAATTTAATCATTTTATTACTAAAGTCAGCACATTATTAATAAAAGGATGATCATTTGGCCATATCTCTTAGACCAAAGACAATCATTGTGTCCGGCTTATACGTTCTTTTTGAAGGGGAGTGGCAATCAACTCTGATTGGTTAACACGATAGGAGGTGGGCTATATTAAAATGAGAGACTGAGAGTGACATCATGTCACCCTTGGACAGAGAAACTATCTCTATACCTAGACAACCCCCAGTCTAGTGCCATCTATTCAAAGAATGTATGCTTCACCCAAACTAGAGTGGGGTATTGAACAAGAAAGTTAGTCCAATCTCATTATCAGAATGTCCTTCAAGAAAATGAACTTTTAAAGATCAGGACCTTAGCAGGAGAGAACTCTGGAACTCCCTAAATTATTGATTATTAATAATAATTTCTCTGACTTTACAGTCTTCTTATGCCTTATTCCCTTACACTTAATCTTCAATCCAGTGACACCAGCCTAATTTTGTTTGCATATGTTTATTTATTTATTTTTATCTAAAGGCATCTAGAAGGGACAAGAAGGTGAACGATGATGCAAAAAAGAAGAAAAGATGGTTATTGAAGAATTAAAAAAAACCAAGATAAGCAGCAGCAGATGGAAGGATTTCAGAAGGACGGACAAACTGGACATCTTTGAAAGTAACATACTGAACATATTATTCACCATTTTTTTCTGTTTTGAAGCAGGCTGTTTGTAAAGAGATGTGCAGTTTCATATGCAATCCTCTTTTTCCATTCCTTGAGATGTTCATATTAACTGATGCTTGTTACATACAGATTTTTAAAAAAAATGAAATTAAAATAATCACATGAAGGTATTGGACTCAGTGGCTTATTCCATATATCCCCTCCAGCTCTAAAGCTATGATTCTGTTTTTCTGTCCTCAGTGTATCACCACCTTCTTTCCTTTATCCTTACAATGTTTCTCACTTTTTGTTCAGCCTTCAGCCTCTCAACTCAGTCCCCTTGCCTCCATCACCTCCTATGCTTTTTGTCCATCTCCTTGCCTGTACTCTCTTGCCTTCTAATCCATTTGAAAAGGCCTCTGGATGAATATTCTTCGAGCATGTCTTTAATTTTGTCTTTTCCTATTCAAGAACACACAACAACTTTCTATTTCCCACCAAGTCAAACCTAAACTCTTACTGGTTTTCACACCTAGTCCTGTCGTGGGGATTTTTGTCTTTGACTTGGGTCAAAAGAAGGAGGAAAGCATTCCAACAGTGAGGGTGGGGAAGGTGTGTCATAGTTGGTTATTGTCCTTTGTACTAGGAAGAGGACCAAAACAACGTCACGATGGCCAGGTCAAGGTACAGAGTGTGTCCCGCTGTGGCTGTCTATCTTTCAAGCAGAAACACAAAGCACCATTTCCTGCACACAGTAGGTAACCAGCAAATGCATAGTAACCAGCAACTCCATTTCTCACACCTATGCAAGGCTTTCCCCACTCCTATTCATCCTCGATTCAGTGCCAAGGTGTTTTCTAAAGCTTAGATCTGACTGTGTGATTCGCTCAGTGAGCTCCCATATCTCCTTATTAAACGTAGGATCAAATATAAAGTCCTTTGTTGGGCATTTAAAGCTCATCATAGGCCTTTTCCTACCCTTATTGTCTTCCTTATACATAGCCTACCTACATTGGCCTACATACAGTTCCTCAAACTTAACACCCTGTCTCCCATCTTTGTACCTTTTCACTAACTCAACCTCATGCCTGGAATGTTTTGCCCCGTCTCTTTAGCCTCTCAAGTTTCCCTGGCTTCCTTCATGACCCTACCCAAATTCCTCTTTCCATAAGAGGCCTGTCCTAGTTTCCCCCACCTATTATTACCTCCCATTCATTCTCTATATGTCTTACATCTATTAAGTTATTTTTCATATTGTCTTACCCATTAGAATGTATGCCTCTTGAGGGCAGGAACTACTTTTTGACTTTCTTTGTATTCCCAGTGCTTAGCACCTACTAAGCACTTGATAAGTGGTCTTGAATGACTGACTGATGATGGGAATTACTGCATTGGTTGGAGGTTGAGTTAAATGAAAGGTCCCTTTTGGCTTTGGGATCGCATTGTTCTGTGAACTGGAGGTCACTGATATTTCCTGGACTGTCTTAATGATGAAGTGTATCTATAAAAACCTTCTACCATCTGAAGGGCAGCTTGGCATTATGGTGGATAAAGTGCTGGGCCTAGAGTCAGGAAGATCTGAGTTCAAATCCAGCCTCAGACACTAGCTATGGGACCCTGGGCAAAGCAATTACCCCCATTTACCTGAGTTTCTCATTTGTAAATTGGGGACATGTAAGGGGCTCTTGAGAGCCTGATGAGCCTGGGAGTTGAGGCCCAAGGACAGTCCCATGGAAAAAAGGAATTATCTGGGGCTACACAGTCCGGCTCAGGTCCTCCTCCTCTGATAAGGCAGGCTGTGAACAGCACATGCCCCCTTCCAAATAAGCACTGGACATGAGCTGTCCACGAGCTGTGATGCATGGCCTTGGGGCTCCTGATAGGCTTAGAGGATCGTGCACAATCTTGCTTGCACCCAGTAACGAAGGCTAGTACTGCATAAAGACCCTGCTTGCTGAAACAATAAACGGAGTTACTAACCATCTCAGCTCCCGCCTCATTCATGGTCCGCGAGATCAGGTCTTTGCTGGACAAAGGCCTGGGAGTTGGGGGGCAACGGACTCCGACAAGTGGCGCCCCACGTTGGGCACCAAGTGTTGGGGGTCCCCGACCAGCAAGGACCCCAATCTCGGGACGCAACGGATGAGGTGGGAGTCAAGGTGGATACAACTCCATTTTATTGGGAGAAATCCTCCATTTTTATAGGGTTAGCGCTACATGAGCAGAAGCAAGTGGCCAATAGGTAAGGGGATGACAGCATGGGAAGGAACAGAAAGGTTGCAGAGGGACAGGATAGAAATGTTGCAGTATGGGTATAATGTTGCACTTTGTTCTGATAGGGGTATTGATACAGGTATGGGAAGGATCTGGATTGTTGCGATGTGTGGTACACTATGGGATCTGCAAGCATATGGAAAAGATTAGGACTGTTGCAAGACGGTTTCTGTAGGGGTATGGGAACAAAGGGGGATACTGTCCTACAGTATCTACGGAGGCATGGGAATGCTGGGGCATGTTGCAAAATGGTATCAGAGCTGTATGAGCTATGTGAGGCACGAGGCAGGATGTCCCCATAAAGTATCAAAGATGTTCCAGTAAGTAAAGTAACAAAGCATTATGTCAGGCATGGTGTTAGGCACTGGTTCAAGAGTATTAGATAATGGCCAGCTGGATCCCTCCTCCTGGGCTTGAGAGTCCTTGGTGGACAGACTCTGCCTGCATGTGTAGGACGACAACAGGGGCTGTTAAAGGTGGAGGCCCTCCCTCCGGGTGCCTGCCATTCCAGCTCCTACTAAGCCTGTCTGGTTTTACCCAGGAAACAGGCCAAGTGCTAGGGTCCTAACAGCCCCGGGGACGGCACCAACCCCTTACAGGGACACACTGGAGAAGGAAATGGCAAACCACTTTAGGGTCTTTGCCAAGAAAATTGCCTGGACAAATACATGGGGTCATGAAGAGGTGGACACAACTGGACAAAAACAAACCCTGAAATGCAGCGAATCGGTTGATTCAAAAAGAGTATCCTAGAGCAGGGCTTCTGAAACTTTTTCCATTCATGACCCCTTTTTGCCTGAGAAACTTTTATGTGACCCCAAGTATAAAGGTATATAAAATAGGTATACAAATCAAACATTTACTGATAATAAATCATAAAGAAATTTATTTTAAAACAATTCTTTACTATACATATAATTTTACTGTTTATTAAAGACAAAAGCAAATTTGCATGGATGTGCTTGTTTATTTTTATATAAAGAATTAAATTTTGGAGAAATATTTGATATTGCAGGGGGTAGAACTTCCTTAACACTTTTCAGAATTAATCAATATTTTAATTTTATAATCATCAATGTTGAGAATGCCACATTGTGTAAATACATAGTACAAAATGGCAGAAGTATGTTTAGGGCCATTTCAGAAATTGTCGGAAATTCTGTCCTAATCCCAAGCCAAAATTAATTTAATAATTTTTTTTTTTAGGAAACTCAAGTTTTAAACCTGTGTCACTTGATAACTTGGCAAATTATTCTTGAACTTTTAATGGCAGTTGAGTGATGTTTTTTATTTCGATTGAGTATGGTTTATGAATCCAACTTAGTTTTTAGAATCAAAATTTCTAAAGAACCATTTTCCACCCTATTCTTCCAAAGTAGAGCTTTCAATTTTATCTTTTAACATAAATTTTACAGTTTTTTCCTTGTAGCAACATGTTTAAATCATTGAGTTTTTCAGAAACCTCTGTCAAATAACAGTTTTGAAAGCCATAAGTCATTATTTAAAAAATTGGATTTCTGCTCAGTCAAAAATATAACTTCATATTTTAATTTCAATAATCTGTTTAAACTTTGCTCTCTTGAGAGCCACATGATTTGACATATTTTCTTTTTCTTGTCAATTTATGTGTATTACAACGTGGGAGCCAGGACTGCTGCATTGTCATCAGTGTTTTAACTCTTCTATCTAAATTTAGCCACTTATCCATAACTGAAAATTATTTTTGTCTTAAAATATAAATAAATATTGCTAATAATTTCTCAAATAAATTCGAGGTTTAGTTTATGAAATTACATTTGTTTTTCTTAATTTTAAAAAGTGATGTTCACATACACATACAGTGATGATGGTAGAGAAATATTATTAAAGGACTGTTGTCTTTACTTGCTGCAATAAAACACTTGTCATGTTTGTCTTTCATTTTCAAAGAGGACAATGACATGATGACATGACTTGCAGTTGGCTTTAATTTGAGTGAGGGAGGGCTGTGCAAGGTCACCAGCCTCACTTTCTCTTCCAGAGCCATTTGTGTCCAGTGGCCTGATATTCATTAGGGCAACTGGAGATGGCCCAGGATGCAATACGAGACCTTGGCCCTTTTAGGCTAAGTCCTTTTCAGGTTCTCACTTTGAGTGAGGTAATGCCCATTCAGTGAATAGGCCTTTTAAAGGAGTGAGTCAAAGGATGGCCCCTTTAGTTTAAAAAAAATGTATCGAAGTGGGAGGGGAAGACCGTCAGGGTTGCTGGTCAAAAGAGAAACAGTTACTATTGACATTCACTCTGAGCCAGAAGGGCCCAAAATATAGCTGCTAAATGGTGCTTGGACAGGGACCTAATCTATGAACTCCTGAGTGAAATAGGTTTAAGGTCTGGTCTTTGAGAAAAAGAGACAGAAAGAAGAAAAGAAGGTGCTTCACAGGTGACACACAGGAGACACTGGAGGTTTTGGACTGTAGCCTCTAACAGCTTCACTCTTTTTTTTTTAACTTTTTTTTGGAGGTAGAAGGCAGGGCAATTGGGGTTTAGTGACTTGCCCAAGATCACACAGCTAGAAAATGTCAAGTGTCTGAGGCCAGATTTGAACGCAGGTACTCCTGACTCCAGGGCTGGTGCACTACTCACTGCACCATAGGTTCACTCTTGATCTGGTCAGACAGGCAGACAGCTTTGGAGGGGTTAATAATTAGCTTTATCCTATTCTAGTCTTCTCAAAGGGTTGCTGATAATGGGAGTACCAGCTCCTACAGCATTCCCTAATCACCCTTCTCTCAGGGGTGGGTGAGAAGGGGGGGGCAACTACGCCTACATCTCAATAGGGTCAACTGAGACAGGCACAGCTTGTGCACTCCCCTAAATCCCCAGATTCCCCATGCTTTCCCCATGGATTCCCTGTGGATTCCCCCTCACTGACCATCGCCCACTGCTTTATAGGGCAACAGACAAAGAAGGCACCATGCCAACATTAAACTCACAAGTTAACTTTAGCAATTCTGCACAAGCGTAGTGAATATCAATTATGTCACCCTTATATCCATGGCACAGCCTCAGTAGGACTGTCTGTCACTATCATTCTAGGAATTGCTATCCAGGATCCTTGGGGCTATTCTGGGAGTTATTATCTAATGCCTAGAAGCTAGACATTGCCAATGGCCATGGATCCTGAGAAACTAAACTCTAAAAAGGATAACAAAATCCTCCTTACATACAGAAGGAAGGAATCTAGCCAGTAAACCCCAAGTTAACTGGGCAGCTTTTGGCCATCAAAATTTACCTTCCTTTGGAGAGGAGAAGGAGAGGGAGAGGGAGAAGGAAAAGGAGACAGAGAGGGAGAGGGTCAGTTGAGTTGTCCAACAGGCTGGGTCCCCATTCAGACAGCTAGGACTACTCACAGGACACAGCATAGGATCAAGATTGAAGAGATCTAGGTTCTGGACCTCAGCACACCAATTAAACACTTATATTTCTATAAAAGGAGGAGATAACAACAATTTTTAAAATTAAAAAAATCAAACATTCTAACATGATACAATCCAAAGAAAGACCAATTTGAGACTTACCTTCTGAGGATTGACAGTAGGAAAATATTGAGTCTTTATTTTCCTTAAACTATTATGTTTCTGTAAGAGCAGAAAACTGTATGTACAGTAAAAACACTGCAACTTGTGATGTACACTAATCTTGAATCTGTGCCCAGATTCAAAGCTGTGTGGCCTGAGAGAATGTGCACTACGAAATGTGCATGTTGTGTGTTCAGAACCAAGGCTGCAGTGAAGTCCCACGATGTGACACGGGGCAAGCATTGCCAGAAATACCTCAGATTTATTATGCATTTTATTTTAAATTAACTTTTCACTGTTGCATGTTCAGAAATCTTTACTGTTGCCAAATTTTTCATGACTCCCACATTCAGTTTCACAACCCCATATGGGGTTGCCATCCACAATTTAGGAAGCACTGTCCTAGAGAAGGAATTTGGGTACCTGAGGGGCTAAATTTTCCCAAGTGGCTGTAGGGCATGCCACCCTTCTGTTTAATGACATGCACATCAATCTGTATGTTGTTTTGGTTTTTGGGTTGTTTTGTTTTATTTTTAGTGCCTGTTTCATTATATGAGGTGATAAAGGGACAAATAGAAATTTACCTGCAAACATCTTTGCAGCTGAGCACCTACCTTTGGGATGAATAGTAGAAACCAATGATCTGTGGTGGGTAAAAGTCTGAATTGGTAAGGGCTGCTAATCACATTCTTGCTATTTGGTAGTGGATGTGGTCTGAACCATCGGAAGAGTCAAACACGTAATATCGTTAGGCAATGGCAATATGCCAGAGAAAGTTGACACAAACACAAAGATACTACTCAGCCACTGAAAATTCAGTTTTTTCTTCCATGATGCATAATAATGATAATGCCTTTGAGAGGGGCAGACAGGCTTTGGGTTGGAGATAACAGTAGGAATCATTGGATTAGCTAGTGGCAGGGGCCAGGCAGAATTATGCAAATGAGACATAGCTGCAGTGGAAACACATCATTCAGGCACATTAATGAAGGCAGCCTGGTGCAGGGGAGAGGGCACTGATGGAGCTGGGAATCAGGAGGCTATCCTCTTTCTTCTTCTTCTGTTACCACTCAGCTTAGGTTTCCATTCCCTCCCTACTGGACCACTGTTATAATCTCCTCACTGATCTCCCTGACTTCATCTCTCACCTTTCCCATCTGTGGTATCAACATTGAGCAGATGTTCCTGTGTGGGATGCAGAAGAGGCTCAGGAGCAGCTGATTGATCCTAGCAGTTGTCTGGAGTTTAGTGGTATGTACAACACAACTAATAAGCATGAGTCAGGATTTAGGTCTTTTGACTCCACGCACAGCCCTTTATCCTCTATGGCACTGCCACTTTTGCCTGCCGTACGCGGCTGCCACATTAACCTTCCCTGCTTAAGAATCTTTGGTAGATCCTCATATAAATGCCTCATCCTGGTACTCAGGACTCTGCAATCTGACTCCAATTTACTCCCTCCACATACTCTGAATTCTTGCCATGTTGAGCTACTTTCTACATTCTGTCCCACCCCCATTCCCTTTGAACCTCTTTCTGTCTTGGTGACTTGGCTCATGTCATCACCCAATTCTTATCTGCAGAATGGAAGTCCTTCTTCTCTTTCAAGTCTCTCCTCTGTGATGTCTTCCCTGACATCCCAACTAAAAATTCTCTCTCCCTCCTCATAGTAGCTTACTTGGGCCTATGCATGGATTACATTCGTTCATACACCGTCGTTGTTTGTGTGCCCTTGGGCACAGCACCTCCCTCCTTTTGGGCCTATTTCTTCTTCCACAAAATGAAATAGTTGGACTGGATGATCTCAATATTCCCCTCCACCTATAGGGTTTTGACCCTATGATCCTAAGCTATTTGGGAGTAGGGTTTATATCATATTAAATCAGTTAATATATGAAAAACGCTTGGTAAAACTCAAAGCACTACATAAATGCTAGCTGTTATAGCTCTACCCCTCCAAGAATGAGAGGTAGGAATTTCAACATATTTTGTTGTTCAGTCATGACCAAGTCTTTGTGACCCCATTTGAAGTTTTCTTGGCAGAGATACTGGAGTCGTTTGCCATTTCCTTCTTCGATCATTGTACAGATGGGGAAACTGAGGCAAACAGGGTCAAGTGACTTGTCCAGGATCACACAGCTAGTAAGTGTCTGAGGCCAGATTTGAACTCAGGTCTTCTTGACTCCAGGCCTGGCACTCTATCCACCATGCCAACCTAGCTGCCCTGCAGTATATTAGATGCCTTGTAAGTGTGCTGAACTACTGAGTTGTTTTTGTCTTGGTTCCACGCTTAAATCATTTATGTGACTTTGGACAAGTTTCTTATCTCTTAGAGCCTTAGTGTCCCAGTCTTTAAATTAAGGACCATAATTTAGCCCCGCTCTCCTCCCCTTAAAGGGATATTGCATGGAGGAAGACAGAATGGAGTCTGAAGGCTTATGAACTGTCCTTCTTCTGCCCCGTGTATATTCCTAGAGATTGCCTAATCACTTAAATAATTCCTAACCTTCCACTATGTCTCTGACTCCCTTTGCTTGTCCACACAAAGGCTCTCAACACACAAAGCACACGCAGTATAAAACCAGTTGGTAACTTATTGCAACAGCATCCCTAATGTTTCTAGCAGTCTGCAAGGAGCCGTTTGTAGAAGGTTGGGGACCTACGATGAATTTGATGACTACCTCCTTTTACCTACCATCCTGTTTGAGAGAATAGCTTCCCCATCTTTCATCCTTGTCTTTTACAGCCATTCCACAGAAACAGAGAAAACAGCCGAGTCCATTTTCTGTGATAGCTTTTTAAAAGTAGCTTTTATGAGTTCTTAGCCTCATCGATCCTAAGGGCCAATTTCCATAGTGCCTGATCTGGGCTCGTCTTGGTCAGAGTGGAAGTGGGAAGAAATCACTTCGTATCTATTTCTTGTGAAGCAGAGTCTTTCAATGAGTTTCGTAGGCAACTTTCCAGTTCTAGGTTTACATGTATATTGCATATATATATTTTAAACATGAAAAGCCCTATAAGAAGTCTGATGTGTAAATGAAAAGAAAAAAGGAAAAAAAAGAGCCAGTTCTATAAAAAAGGAAAATGCTTCTTTGGGAAGTGATGCAACTGTAGAAAATGAGGAGTATGTGAGAGAGGCTAGGTGGGTCAGGTAGGAACATAGGAGTGTAAAATTTAGCTCCAGAAGAGACCTTGGTGATTATCTGGTCTAACTCCCCTTCATTTTACAGGTAAGGAAACCAAGAGTCAAGGAGGTGAAATGACTGGACCAAGGTCACATTAGTGGTAAGCTTCAGAGGTAGGATTCAAAACTCAGGTCCCACACCTCCATAGCCACTGTTTCATGCTGCCTCCTTAGGGAAAATTATACACACACACACACACACACACACACACACACACACACACACACGGATAGAAGCCTGGACTTGGAATCAAGAAGACCCAAAGTCCACCTCAGCAGACCAGTAAGTGATACCTACTAGCTGTGTGACCCAGGGCAAATAATTTACCTTTCCTGAGCCTCAGGAGCCCCATCTGCAAAATGGGGATAATGACGTGCTTATCTCTGAAGCCTGTTGTAAAGATCAAGTGACATGATGCATGTAAAGAGTTTTGTGGACCTTAAAGTGACATATCAGGATAGGAAATATTTTTCTCTGAATCCAAGTTCTACCAAAACTCCTTAGACATACCAGCCCTACCTTAACCACTAAGCCCTTGCTGGTCTCTCCCTTCTATGACACCCTTCAGTGTTTGAACTCAGCACCAAATGCTTATAAAATTAGACTAACGAGTTGGAAGGGAATTTAGAGGCCATCTAGTCTAATCCCTTCATTTTACAGATAAGGAAACTGAGTCCCATGGCTGGTAAATAACTTGAGTAGCATCATAGAGCTATTAAGTGTCAGAGCCAGAATTCAAATTCAGGTTCTCTGAGTCCGAATCAACTGTGCCATATCATCTGGCACTTGATTATACACTGCCTCATACAATTCCCCAATTGATTGTCTTCCTAGCTAACTAAATGTAAGCACCACCCTAGTACAGTGTTGGGCACAGAGTGGGGGTCAGCAATTACTTGGTTGTTTGGTTGTCAGAAGGGGCTAACATCTTTTTAGTGATGGAGGAATTATTAATGTAATTATATGACTTTAGTCATAATGGAATACATCAGAGAGGATGGTGAAATAAATGACCTTAAGGACCCTCCCAGCATTGGAATGCATTGACTCCAACTTTCCTGTCCATGGAGAAATCTTCCTGACTTCTGACCTAGGCAGCTGTGGCATGGGGGAAGGGCCTTGCATTTACAGAGAAGCCTTCAGACCAGAGTCACTACCAAACAGGTCTTGGTTACTGGACTCAGTTTCCTCACTCACTCATGAGGAGACTGGATCAGATGATTTCTAAAATCCTATTTGCATATGGATTCTATGAGCCTATGAATTCTAGTTCCTCTTGCCTACAAAGCTCTTGAATTATGCACAGGGAAGTGTCTTTCCACTTGGGTTGGGGGGGGGGGTGGAAATCCCATTCATTATAAATTTTCCAATGCCAATAGGAAATTTTTTCTTCTTTGGAATTTCAAGAGAGGCCATGGGTGGAACCTATTAAATGAGCATAGAGGATAGAGTTTTGATTGGGTAAAAACAGAGAAGTTGTCACTTAGCAATGGAAGACAGGAATGGAAACCAAAAAGCTAAGGCCATCAATAAAAATGGGCAGACAGCTCAACAGATAAAATTTTAGCTCATCTTTTTGGTTGCCAACCACTTTTGAAAATAACATTTAAGCAGTCATAAATCAGGCATTGGATATGATCCTTCAGCCAAATACCACCAACCAAACCTTCCTAAGGTACCATCTTTGCTGTGTCTCTCCTTAGCTCACAAATCTGTGACCCTCCAACTTGGTTCCTGGGGGTAGATATTAAATATCCTCTGTTCTGCATCATCCTTAATGAAGTCATAGTTAATAACTGACAGCCTGTGGCTGTGTGGGTGAGAGTATGGAAGATTCTGCCCCTCTCCCACTTAGTTCCGGCCAAGTATAGGAGATCCCTCAAATATATCATAGGATTAAGGGAACTACTTTCCTTTGGTTGGTTCTTCTTCATTTAATACTGCAGTCCTCAGGGAGGTATGTGAAGTGGATCAAGGAAGACATGTCTCTATTCATATAATAAAGTCAGATTTTCCTTTCCATTACTTCCCCCAGTCCCTCCTCCTATCATCTCTGTGCTAGACGTGATCAAAAAGATTGTTGTTGTTAATTTGATTTGGAGGAGGGGGGACTGAACTTATTATTCTTGTCAGTATTATTATTCTTGAAATTCTTGCTGTTCCTCTCACATGATGCTTCATCTCCTGATTCTGAGTGTTTTCACTGGCTTTCTCCCATACTTGGAAAGCTCTCACTTCCTCATCTCTTCCTCATAGCTTCCCATAGTGTCACATTCTGCAAGAAGTCTTTCCTAGTCCTTTTAATCTTAATGCCTTCCGTCTGAGACTATCCCTGATGCATTCTGTCCATATCTGTACGTAGCTGTTTGTATGCTGTCTCACCCATCAGGCTGTGAGTTCCCTGAGAGCAAGTGTGTTTGTGTGTGGGTGTGTGTGTGTGTGTGTGTGTGTGTGAGCATGTGCAACAACAATGTTACTTGCAGCTACTGTGGCTGTGTAAGACCAACAACACCAGCACACAGAAGGGCTGCTAGCACAGGTTCTTTGGTCTGCTTTTCTAAGGAAAGCAACTTTAAGGGGTTTACAATCTCACTTTAATTAAGAATACACATATCATTCACTTAGTTCAGGGGGAAAAGTTAGCACCTTGAACTTCAGAGCAAATACAAACGGAAATTACAAACAGAAAAAATATAAAAAGAGCAAATAACACAAGTCAACAGACAGACTTCTAGCTGTCTGACCAAAGCTATACATACACCGTTACCAGAGAGAGAAGCAACAACATCTGGGTTTTCAAAGCTGGGGGGCTCCTTAACTGCTACCCAGAATCTCCACACCAACACTCTTCCATTGAATGAGCCACCAAACAAAATGCTTACCTCAGAGCATATATACACTTCTTCAGGGTCAGAGCACTTCACACCTCTTGAGGGTTTCACACCTCTTAAGGGTTTCACACTTCTCATGACCTAAAAGGATGTGGGCCTTTCTACAAAGTCAAGACTCAAAGGCACTTGATTGCCTTAGTGCTGAGAAGTTCTGAGAGTGCTGAGAAGCACTCCAAAACAAAAGACAACAAAAGGTCCAACTTTGCTTGCCCTTACAGTGTATGTGTGTTTGTTTTTTTGCCTTTATATCCCCCATAGGTCTTAATAAATGCTAGTTAACTAATTGACTGACTGAATAATTCATTCAGTTAATTTTTTTTTCTTCCATATGTTCTTGTGTCCAGGCAAAATCAATTGGGACTCACATATATGAGCCCTATAGGTATTGATTATCATCCACTGTAATCCTTTTTTTAAGAACAATTTTGTGCTTTATGTTCGATATTATTGCTAAAGAGTCTATTTTCATTGTATAGGGTTAATTTTGATAGCTTCTAATGCTTGTTAATGCACTATTAGTTCTCCTGATAATCTTTGAGGTAGTTCAACTTATACCAGAATTGTTCATTTCTTACTTAAATGCCATCTAGTAGTGGTAGTAGCAGTAGCAATAGTTGTAGTATTTCTCCTGTAGCCTCTAATCATTCTTCCTTGAACAAAATTATGTAATTATTTTTATGGGGTTTCCTTTTACAGGTGTTCTCTGAGGAGGTCCTAAAGATCCCAACAGATTTCTGAGTATAGCAGGTTCAACAACTGGTGGAAGTTAGGGTTTCTTCATTTTTCAGCAGTTTGATGAACCAGATGGGACAGAGGCCAGAAGAGGACAGAGATAAGGCTGTTCAATTGAGTTTACTTAAATCTTCGTTAAAGTCCTGATTCTTTGCTCTACATCTCATCCTGCCCAGAACTAAACTCACCACCATACCACTATTTTTTAAAACTTTTTTTGGAGGGGGGAAGGCAGGGCAATTGGGGTTAAGTGACTTGCCCAAGGTCACACAGACAGTAAGTGTGTCAAGTGTCTGATGTCAGATTTGAACTCAGATCCTCCTGACTCCAGGGCCGGTGCTCTACTCACTGCGCCCCCTAGCTGCCCCCATCATACCACTTCCTGGCCATTAGCCTGCGATGGACTCTCATATTGTACTACCCACTACTTTGAGCTCTGAGAACAGTAATCAAATTAAATATTAGAAATAGCATGTCAATCAATTGTGATATGACTCTACTTACCATTCCCTCTGACTTCCCTGTCCAAAACATTCCTTATGGCAATTACTATGTTCCAGGCACTATGCTAACATGCTTTACAAGAATTATCTCATTTGATCCTCACAACAACCCTGAGAGGTAGGTGCTATTATTACCATCATCATTTTACATTTGAGGAAACTGAGGCAAACAGAGCTTATGTGACTTGCCCAGGCTCACACAGCTATTAAGTATACGAGGCCTGATTTGAACTCAGGTCTTCCTGGCATTCTATCCACTGTATCATCTACCTACCCACTGTAAGCTCCTAGATGGCAGGGAAGATCTTATTTTTATATTGGTATCCTCTGGGGCTTAGCAAAGTGCCTTGAACATAATAAAAGCTTAATAAGTGCTTTTTGGCTTATTCAACATTATGCTAGGACATTATTCTAAGCAAGACAGGAAGGGATTCAGACCCTGCTGTTATGGAATCTAATTAGGGAGACAAGGCTCACTCACAGGAAACATCTAGATATAGATACAGAAATATAGATCTGTATGTACATGTGTATATATACATACATATGATATATATATATTTATATATGAATAATGCAAGAAAATGACAACATATCACCCCAAAAGAATAAAGCACAAATGGTGGGTTTTCAGGCAATGGAAGATATTTGGGGGGAGGAAAGCCCTCCTAGTACTACTTATATCTCACCATGGACGCGGCCACCAGCTCTGCTTATGGGCAACCCTGGGCTCAGGTAACAGAATACTTTTGGTCACATGACTACTTCTTGCCCAGGCTTAGGGGTGAGTGCCCTTCTCCTCTGGAAGAGAGGTCACTTGAGATGCCTTCTGAAGCCATTGTCAAGGGAAAACTAAGGCTGTTCTGGAAATTTCAACATGTTTCCTATTCTGATTTTTACACTGAATCATAAGGGTTTCTATTTCTGTTGTACATTTAAAAAAAGCACGTGTGTCTTCTTCCTTCCTTCCTTCCTTCCTTCCTTCCTTCCTTCCTTCCTTCCTTCCTTCCTTCCTTCCTCTCTCTCTCTCTCTCTCTCTCTCTCTCTCTCTCTCTCTCTCTCTCTCTTTCTCTCTCTCACTCTCTCTCTCTCTCTCCCCCCTACTCTCTCTCTCTCTCTCCTCTCTCTCTGTCTGTCTTTCTGACTCTGTCTTTCTGTGTCTCTGTCTCAGTGCCTCTATCTCTCTCCTTTCTCTCTTGCTTTCCCTTCCTTCCCTCTCATCTTCCAATTTGGGGGCTCAAGAAGATAGACTTCGGGCACTGATGATGCAAAACTCAAACAAGGACTAAGCAAAGTCACATAGCCATTTAACTTCCCTCAATAGCTGGTTAGATAGCTGTCATCTAGGGATTTATCTGAACCATTCCTATGTCTATTCATATTCTCAGCCAGTGTCACCTTATGGCGGATTGTGTGCTATAACTTTTCTTTGGGCCGGACAAAGACAGCTTTCCTTTCTCCTGAGCCTGTCTCCACCATGCTACAAGGTGAAGGCAGCCCTACTTCAAGCATTTGACTTCGGGAGAACAAGCCCATCTCCCCCTCCCATAATTATATAAACTTTCTTCACCCTTTCTATAAACTTTCACTGTGTAAAGTCAAAGATTCTGGAAGTAACGATCAGGAAAATTGTTCATTATTACATTCCAACGAAGATCCTGGAGATCAGTAGGGTTCATGGAAGAAAGAAAGGCATCAAGGTGATAACTCTCTTAACTGAATCCACTCTCTCTTCCAGCAATCCCAGTGAACAGCTAAAGGAAAAGTTTTTGTTGCTTCTTTTGTAGTTTTTTTGAAGAAGACTGCCTGAGTCTGAATGTGTGACAAGTCCCCCATAGCCTCTGAACTCACGACAAGGGAGGGAAGACTATCAGCTTTTGATGAGTTTTTCTCATAGGACACATAAAGGGGTAGATGCCAACAATTGTTCCCCTTTCCCTTCCATCCAGGGCTTGTTATATAAATTGAGACCAAGAGGAGATTCAAAGGATTACAGATTTAGGGTTGGAGGGGACTCAAAAGGTCATCAAATCCACCTTGTACCTAAACAGGAAACACTTCTACAACATCTATGAAAAAAGCTCCTAAGCTTTTGCTAGAAGTCCTCTAGTGAGGAGAAATTCACCATCTATGGAAGTAGTCCATTCTAGTTTTGGAAAGTTCTAATTACAAGAAGTGTCTTATCAAACTGAACTAAAATTTCCCTCTCTACAGTTTACACCTATTTCTTCTCATTCTGCCTTCTGGTGCCAAGCAGAACAATTGTAACTCATCTTCCATTTCTCCCAATGTTTGAAAATGATGATCACAGAAGTTCTTTTCATAGGCACAAAAAACTGGAACCTAAGGGGGTGCCCAACTGTTGAAGAAAGCTTAAGCAAGTTATAGTATATGAATGTAATAGGATATTACATTGGACTAGATGGATTCAGAGAAAACTGAGAAGTCCATTATGAACTGATACAGAATGAAGTGAGCAAAACAAGAAGAATGATTTAATGATAACACTACAAAGAAAACCAACTTTGAAAGACTTTAGAACTCTGATCAACGTCATGACAAACAGAGCATGCTTTAGCATGCACTTCTTGACAGAGAGGCGATTGACTCAAAATGTATGATGAGGCAAAATTTTTGGGTGTGGCCAAGGTAGGAATTTGCTTTATTCAATCATAAATATTTCTTACAAAGGTATTCTTTTTCCTTTTTAAAAAAATTGTTCTTTGATTGAGGGAGAGTGGGGTCGAGAGAAATAAATGCTGATTAATTGGAAAAAGCAATTGAGTTTATTTTTTATATAGAAAAAATTATAATGCCTCACTGAAGGCTTCACTTCTCCAGAGTGAACACTTCTTTTCCTACAATGGATCATCAGCTATCCTGGTTTCTTTTTTTTCTTTTTTAAATTTTTTTTATTTATTTTTTCTTATTTAATATATTTAGTTTTCAGCATTGATTTTCACAAGAGTTTGAATTACAAATTTTCTCACCATTTCTACCCTCCCCCCACTCCAAAATGGCATATATTCTGGTTGCTTGTTCCCCAGTCAGCCCTCCCTTCTGTCACCCCACTCCCCTCCCATCCCCTTTTCCCTTAGAGGCCACATGCGTATCATTATGTATAACCCTTCCACAATACTCATGTTGTGAAAGACTTACTATATTTTGTTCCTTCCTAACCTAGCCCCCTTTATTGAATTTTCTCCCTTGACCCTGTCCCCTTTCGAAAGTGTTTGTTTTTGATTACCTCCACCCCCATCTGCCCTCCCTTCTATCATCCCCTCTTTTTTTATCTTCTTCCTCCTTTTTTCCTGTGGGATAAGATACCCAGTTGAGTATGTATGGTATTCACTTCTCAGGTCAAATCTGATGAGAGCTCTTCCATGGCCTGAGACCAGTTCATGTTTTTCTTGGAGGCTTTTGTTGTAGGCTCTTTGACTTTGTTGACTTCTTCTGGCTGTATGTTTTGATCTTTTTTGTCACCAAAGAAAGATTCCAAAGTCTGAGACTGAATCTGGGTGTGTTTTTGCTGCCTGGCCTTGTTGCCAGCCAACTAACTTGATCCTTGAGTTTTTCAGCGGGGTATGACTGCTTGTAGCATTAAGAGAACTATGTTCCAAGCTTGGGGGGAATGCGCCAGCTCTGCCACACCAGCACTCCTCCTTCCCCAAGAACCCCCAAACTGGACTGGACTTAGATCTTCAGCAGGCTCTTCACTCCTGCTCACATCCACCACTCAATTCCTCCCACCAGGTGGACCTGGGGCCAGAAGCAACTGCAGCTGTAGTTCTATAGCTGCCCCACCTCTGCTGCCCCCGGGGTGGTAGCCAAACCCCAAACTCTTTCCACTCCCGCAGCTTTTCCCACTAACCTTCTCTGTTGTCTTTGGTGTTTGTGGGTTGAGAAGTCTGGTAACTGCTGCAGCTCACTGATTCAGGGTGCTAGGGCATGCTCCGTCCAGCTCCTGGTCTGGTTGGTCCGTGCTGCCCATGCTGGGCTCTGCTCCGCTCCCAGTTCCATGTGGGATGGACCTCACCCAGAGACCATCCAGGCTGTCCTGGGCTGGAGCCCTGCTTCCCTCTGCTATTTTGTGGGTTCTGCAATTCTAGAATTGGTTCAGAGCCATTTTTTATAGGTTTTTGGAGGGACTCAGAGGGGAGCTCACGCTAGTCCCTGCTTTCCAGCCACCATCTTGGCTCCGCTCCCATCCTGGTTTCTAATCTCTTCAAAATTTTCAACTTGTTGGTGTCCTTCTGATATGACACAGACCTGATAATACTCAGATCTGTTCCAACCAAGCCAACGTACAAAGTTCATCACTTCTCTTGTTCTGGAAGCAATGCTTCCATGCATACAAAGATTGCATTAGCTTATCAACTTCCATGTCAAACTTTCAATGTGTATTGAGCTTGTAGACCACTTAAACCCCAAGATCTTTTTTTTCCCACACAAACTATTGTTAGCTACAAATGTACCAGGTTGTAATTCCACAACTGAGTTTTTGAACTCAAGTGGATAACTTAGAAACAACATAGGCATTGGTATCTCCTCCTTGTTTAGATGAAGATAAATAGGTAGTTGTGCCAACAGGTAATTGACCTGAGGCTTTCCTATGAGGTTCCCAGGAAGAAAAGAAAAATCCAATGACTTCTGTAGCCTGTATCTGAGGTGATGTCATGACCCTTTTTGAGAATGAAAGACAAACAATGAACAAATGAACTAATGAAGGTAAGAGTAGCACTGGCTTATCAGAAACAGTTTACAGTGAAATACTTGGTCGAGGCAGTTTTCAAAGAGACACTGATTAACTCCAATTCATTTCAGAAAGCAAACAAGGTCAAAGATTATAACAGGGTCATTTTTGGGGGAGGAGAACTGAAGACATAGCCAGTTCAGGTGTTGGGACTGAGGAATTTCTTGTAGAAATACAGTTATCCTTTCCACATTGCAGGGGTTAGGGGTGCGGTATTTCTGAGATCTGGAAAATCTGCGTAAAACTTTTTGAAACCCTCTTTGTACCACAGAAGAAGTCTGAATTATTATGGTATTAAAAGATAAAAGATATTATACTATATATGTTGTATTTATATTTATATTATATATTGTATTCATATATTATATGCAACATATACATATATTTTATTCATTTCTGAATTTCTAAACTTTTTCCACGTCATCTGCGGCTTCTGCAAAACTCCCCCGCCAAATTCCCATTTGATTTCTTATGCCCACCCATGATATATCAGAACTGTGACAGAGAAAGTCACAATATAGAAGGCAAAACTGTAGAGTCATGGATTTGAATAGAGGGTCAATCTTGGAGTGGAAGATAGGAGTCAAGGGGAGAGACATCATGTTAAGGATCGTGGAAGTGGGTAGAGGAACCTGGAATATGATGGAGGAGTCAGGACCAGGGTCAGGACCAGGGTCAGATGAGACATAGGGGTAGAGAGGCAGTGTCTTCTAGAAGAACGAATACTACATTTTGAGTCAGAGGAACTGAGTGTAAACCTCAACTTTGCTGTGTGACCTTGGAAAAATCACTTTACTCTGTGCTTTCCCTTGGAAAATGAAGTTGTTAGATTTGATCAGAGATTTTTTCACCTTTCGGGAGTCATGAACCTCATTGGCAATCTGGGAAGCCTATGTATCCTTTCTCAGAATAATGTTTTTAAATACATAAAATAAAATGCTTAGGGTCACAAAGAAATTGAAATACAGTTATCAAATTATTAAAAAAAGTTTTATGGAGGGCAGAGTTAAGATAGTATAGAGAGAGGAAACATTTTTTGCCTAGCTCTCCCAACAGAAAAACTTAGAAAAGTCTCCAAACCAGATTTTGACTGGGAAAGCCAAGAAAAAGTCACAGTGAGTTATTTTTCCAGCTCAGGGCAGCTTAGGAAGATGGATAGAAAGGTCTGTAAACACTGTGGTAGGGGCTAGCCAAGAGCGCAATGCAGTGGTAGCAGCAGCAGAGGCACGACTGGGAGCATTCTACAACCTGGAGATGGAAAAAGAACTTATATAAAACACTGGGGCAGGAAGCACTGAGGCAAAAAAAGATCTCAGGTGATCCCTGAATTAGCATTTGGATCAGGAACAAGTGTCATCAAATGGCTCTGTTATCTATTATCCAGATCTGGGTCATAGATGCAAAATGGAAAGGAGCAGTTACGGCCAAGCACAGGATCCTAGCTGAGTGCAAAACACATTCCAGAAACTTAACTATGTGACTCTGAGCCCAGGAGCAGAGTGATGACTGAGGTCTATCTTTAGGTTAGCATATAAGCCTAACAGTGGAAAAACCATGAGAGGAGATCTAGACCAAAGAGGAGCCAGCAGTTTAATCCTTCTAAATCTACAGACCCTCCCAGAGGGCTAACAGTGACT
This sequence comes from Trichosurus vulpecula, assembly GCF_011100635.1. Lineage (NCBI taxonomy): Eukaryota > Metazoa > Chordata > Mammalia > Diprotodontia > Phalangeridae > Trichosurus > Trichosurus vulpecula. Next base: position 26,600,409 of record NC_050575.1, on the reverse strand, counting down.
GAGTGCAGCAATAATCTACTGGATTCTACTACACATAAACTAACAGACTCAAACATGGGTCAGGAACTAGCACAACTAGAAGGGCAGTAAACAGACCTCTCCCTGAATCACAGCACTTTAGAAAGGACTAAAAACTTGCACATCCCCAGACTGAGCTGTGAAAGTAGCAGAAACCCAGACCAGACATCACCCCTAAAAGTGAACAGAGTCCAAAGCACTACCATAAAGTCCAAAATTAAGAGGTAGGCTAGAAGAATGAGCAAACAGCAAAGAACTTAATTACAAAAGGCTACTATGGTGACAGGGAAGCTCAAGATGCAAACACAGAAGAAAACAATATGAAAATGTCCACAATCAAAAACTCAAATAAAAATGTAGATTGAATATAAATCTAACAAGAACTTCTAGAAGAATTAAATCAGAAGCTAAAAAAGAGATAAAAAACAAAAAAAAAGATCTGAAAAAGTCAAGTAAGAGTTATAGAGGGAAAATGGGAAAAGAAATGAGCTATACAAGGAAGATATGAAAAGAGAATTAACTGGTAAAAAAGGACAAAAACTTATGGAAGAAAATAGCCCATTGAAAATTAGAATTGGCCAAATGACTCCATGAAATATCAAGAAAATATATTTGTGTATGTGTGTGTATACACACACACATACACATATGTATATAAACAAAGTTAAAAGAATGGAAAAATAGAAGAAGATGTGAAATATTTCATAGGAAAACTGACATGGAAAACAGATTGAGGAGAGATAATTTAAGAATCAATAGTCTACCTGAAAATTAAGAATAAAAAATATTTTAGATGTCATCTTTCAAGAAATTATAAAAGAAAATTGCACAGATGTATTAGAACCAGAGAGCAAAGTAGAAATTGAAAGAATATGCCAGTCCCCTCTTGAAAGAAACCCCAAAACACAAACTCCCAAGAATATTGTAGCTCAAATTAAGAGCTCCTAGGCAAGGAGAAAATACTGTGGCAGCCAGACAGAAACAGTTCAAGTATCGTGGAGTCATAGTCAAGATCACACATGATTTAGCACCCACAACTGTTAAGGAAAGAGGGTCTTGCTCTATGATGTTCCAGAAGGCAAAGGGTCTAGAATTACAACTAAGAATTACCTACCCAGCAAATATGAGTTTATACTATAGTGGAAAAACAGATATTTATCCCTATGGGGGAAAATGGATATTTAATGAAATAGAAGACTTTCAAGAATTCCTGATGAAAAGACCAGACTTGAATAGAAAATGTGACATTCAAATCAGGACTCAAGAGAAGCATAAAAAGGTAATCATGAATGAGAACTAATAAGGGACTAAACAAGGTTAAACTGTTATTACTCCTAATCTCAACTATATAGGGAACTGAGTCAAATTTATAAAAATTTATAAAAATAAGAACCATTCCCCTACTGATAAATGGTCAAAGGATAGGAAAGGCACTTTTCAGAAGAAGAAATTAAAGCTATCTATAGTCACATAAAAATAATGCCCTAAATCACATCTATCAGAAATGCCAAATACTGGAGGGAATGAGGGAACATAGGTAAATTAAGGACCTGCTGAATAGTGAACTAGTCTAGTCATTCTGGAGAACAATCTGGAAGGATGCCCAAAGGGCTGTAAAATTGTGCTTAGCCTACAATATCCCTACTGGATCTGTTTCTCAAAGAGATCAAAAAAAGGGAAAAGAAAATATATGTACAAAAATATTATTATCAGCTCTTTTTGTGGTGGCAAAGAATTGGACATCAAGGGGGTGCTTATCAATTGGCATGCCTGAACAAATTGCAGCATATGAATGTGGTGGAGTACTATTACATCATAAGAAATTGCAAGGGATTGATTCCAGAAAAACATGGCAAAACCTACATGAACTGATGCAAAGTGAAATGAAAAGAACCAGGAGATCACTGTGCAGAGTAATAGCAATGTTATTGATCAACTGTGAAAGACTTGGCTACTCTGATCAATACAATGATTCAAGACAATTCCAAAAGGCTCGTGATGAAAAAAATACTATCTATCTCCAGAGAGAGAACTGATGAACTCCGAGTGTAACAAAGTATGATTTTCTTGCTTTTATCTGTTTTGCTCTTTTTTGTGATATGTCTAATATGGAAATGTTTTCCATGATTTCACGGGTATCATTGATATCATATTATTTGCCTTCTCAAGTGGGTGGGGTAAGAGTGGGAGGGAGGGAGGGAATCTGGAACTCAAAATTTAAAAAGAAAGTAATGTTTAAAATAAATAAATAACATTTTTAAAAGGAAGAGTTTATATGTTATAGAGGGCTTGGGGCAGAGTGGGGAAAACTTGAACCTCACTCTCATCTGAACTGCTTCAAGGAGGCAAAAATATACATACACGCAACTGGATACAGAAATGCATCTTACCCAACAAGAAAGTAGGAGAGAAAGGGGTTAAAAGAAATGGAGGGAGAATAAGAGGGAGGGTAGGTTAAGAGAGGCAGTGGTCTGAAGCAAAATAGACTCTTCAAAAGGGGGACAGGGTAGAGAGGACCTCTAGGTCTTTACCCCAAAGAGATCAAAAAGAGAAAAAGGAGTTTACATTCTAACAGTAGAAAAAGGTCATTTCCTTGATGTCCCTACCAAGTCATGAGACCCTGACAGAGCTCAAGCTATTTAAAGTAGAAAGATGGAAATGACATGAAGAAGCTGCATGCAGATATATGTTCAGCAGACCCAGTTTTTAGTTTCTTATGAAGCCATTGGGCATTTCTAGATATTTAGCTGGTTTTCTCCTGTTTCCCAGTGAACCAAATCTTTCATATAATATATAAAATAGTTGACAGCTGCTTTTGAGCACCTATAAATTGACTTTGACTCTGTCCAGTTCTGGGAGCTGCTGTTAGGAACCAACATAAATCTAACTCATGCAGGCAGTGTTTAAAATGGCAAATTTCAGAGTCAGGGTTTAAACAAAATCATAAATAAAATCTGGGATGTAATAAAAGTACTTATAAGCACCCATGGAATTCCACATAAGAACAATCAGTAATGTTTCACTACTGGGAGATTGACAGGGTTGTTTGCATTTGAGGTTAAAAAAAGAAGCAAGTATTCATCATTTGGACTCAGATTGTTCTAAGAAAAAGTGACATTTATATATTATGGGGGGGGATAGACTGGCTTAATCACTATCAGAAGCAATACGGAAATTGTCCCCTTGTTCTGGGGGCCTAGAGAGATCAAAGTATGTCCTGAGATGGGGAAGCAAGTAATCACCTCAAGTATTTATTAGGAATATTTTTTTCTGGGTAAGGTGGTGTACACCTGTAATACTAGCTACTGGGGGAGGCTGGGGCTGGCAGATTGCTTGAGCTCCAGAGTTCTGAGCCAAGGTCAATGATTGGGTGTCAACACCAATATGGTTAACCCCCAGAAATGGAGAACCACCATGCTGCCTTAAAAGGGGCAAACCAGCCCAGGTTGGGAACAGAGAAGATTAAAGCTCTGGGGCTTACTAGTAGTAGGATGAGATTCATGTGAGGTCAGTGCACTTGCAGCCTTGGTTAAGACACTGGAGAAAGAGAGAGAGAGAGAAAGAGAGAGAGAGAGAGAGAGAGAGAGAGAGAGAGAGAGAGAGAGAGAGAGAGAGAGAGAGAGTATTCATGTCCTTTTTTCCCTTGGAGAGGTAGAGAGCTATGGGCGTGGAATGTTGCACACGATGTCAGACACTGGGTGTTAATTTTGCTTAACTGCTTTTCTTTATTACAACGGAAGGTTCATAGTGAAGGCAGGCAGACTATATCTGGAAAGGAATAGCATGTAAAATCAAAAGTAGTCAATAAAAAAATTTTAAAAATCAACCAATAAACAAGAGGATATTCATGCTTAGTGCTCTTCTAAAAAGGCATGGTGATGATATGGGATTTTCTACTTTCCAGTTCTAATGGCAAGCAAAGTGGGACTTTTCACTGTTTTTTCGTTTGGAGTACTTCTCAGCAATAAGGCATTCAAGTGCCTTTGACTGGGACTTGTCTTTGTTTGAATCAAGAGGCTTTGATTGAATCAAGAGTCTTTGATGACCTGCTTAAGTCAAAAGAAAGCCTTAAGTCACATGAGTTTGAGTCACATGGTTGTGATGCACTCTGACCCTGAAGAAGTGTATATATATACTCTGAGGTTAGTATTTTGCTTTGGGGGCTCACTTCTGTGATTTGACCAGATGAGGCTCTGGGTAGCCATTAAGGAACCCCCTGGCTTTGAAAACCCAGATGTTGGTGCTTCTCTCTCTGGTAACTATATATGTATTGCTATGGTCAGGCAGAAGCCTGTCTGTTGATTTGTGTTATTTTCTCTGTGTGTAATTTTTGTTTGTATTTGCTCTGAAGTTCAGGGTGCTGACTTTTCCCCCTGAACTAGGTGAATGATATATGTGTGTCTATTTAAAATAAAATTGTAAACCCCTTAAAGTTACTTTCCTTAGAAAAGCAGACCAAAGAACCTGTGCTAGCAGCCCTCCTGTGTGCTGGTGTTATTGGCCTTGTACAGCCACAGTAGTGGCAAGTATCATTGTTGATACACCAGTGCACTATTGTCTCACTTAATATTTATAATAATCCCATGAGGCAAAGAGTAATTACTCTTCCCCTTTTATTGATGAGGAAACTGAAGCCGAAAAAAGACAAATGATTTGGAGAACTTAGTAACAGGACATAAATCATTGTGAGTGGAATTCATCACATGACAAAAAGATTTCAAAGCACAAAATATTTAAAGAAGCAAAAAATTAGAAAATGAAAATTGCATAGGAGCCATCAATTATACAATAACCTCCTCACTCCCCCTGCCCCAAGGATTATGAAGGAAGTGACTTGGTTTTAGTTTTGTCCCCTTCAAACACTTGATTGTGGACCTTATAGTATTATGCCAGAGTTAGTGACAGTTGGGACTAGAACTCAGGCATCCTGACTCCAAGACACGGCAGCTTCAAGTTATAATCCTGTTGGGGACTTACACAATAAGGTAATTAATAATTAATAAAAGGCAAGAAGTAGGGGTGTGTGTTGCCTATGTAGGCTATGTGTTTTCCATGTGACTTTGGGGAAGCATGAATAGATATCTCTGGAATCTTATCCACAGGTGTCCAAGGGAAATTTTGATTTCTGGATGGAGGAAAAGCAAGAGATTCAGGAAACGAGGCTGATTGCTCTGCTCTCCTCAGAGAAGGGATAGTAGATTAGAATTTGTATTTATCTGTGCCCCTAAACATTGCTAGGCTAGGGGAAATTATTTCATTCTTAGGTTTAAGCTTCTTCCTTGGTCTGCTCTCTCTTAAAGAGGAAGGGGTGCAACTTACATTCGAAGGTTTGTCTCTCTTCCACCAAATGCTAATTACACACAAAAAACCCATTACAAATAGTAAATAGAACCATTTATCCAAAACAAAATCAGAGACCTGTTTAAACATATCAGACAATACCCAAAGTGAATGAGTTCTCCCACTGGGAGTGAGATATTTCAGCTCAACTGAAAGTGATAGTCCCCTATTTCACCCTAAGGGAAATTTCCCGAAGACTCTAGGGAGGCAATGAGCAGGGGATTAGGGAGGCAATGAGCAGGGGATTAGGGAGCTTACTTCTCTACTTCTCTGCTCCTTCCCAAAGCCTTTTCTCTTTTTCTCTGGGTTTCTCCTTTGAAATGGCTCTGGAACCATGTATCTCTTCCCTCACAGAAGGAAGGTCTCCCTCCAGTTCTCCAGACAACTCCTCCCATCACCCATGTGAGCAGCTTTGACTCATCCTCCTCCTCACTAATGACAAGGGTCTTATGCAAATAATACAGATTTGAATCCAAGAACACTCTGGGGCAGGTACTGTATCTATATCTATATTATGTGTGTGTGTGTGTGTGTGTGTGTGTGTGTAATACATTTTACAGATGAGGAAATGAAAACTAGTAGAGGTTTTGTGACTTGCCCAAGGTCACCAGCAAGATTTGAACCTGAGGCATAGTTTGCTATCCGCTATACCCATAAAGCCTTTTAGATGAGAGGTGCTGTTGATTGCTGATTCAGGGAGAGTTTAATATTCCAGTTCAGCCTGAAATTATAAGGGAGGCCGGTTGCAGGATAGGCTTGATTTGGATCTTGAGGAAGAAAGAAAAAGGCCAGAAAAGTGTGAAATGGAGGGCCAAAGAATAGAACAGATGTGAGAGGTGAAGGAGCAAGGCAGCTAGGTGAGTAGGTGGGAGCATCAGAGCTTATGGGACCGAATGTAAGGGTCATAGGTCCCCCAACTCCAATTCCATCTTTATGGGCCTTTGGAGGCTATGGCTGTGTTGTTTGCCCACTCTGAAGACCAGGGCTCTGGTTATCTAGCTCTAGCCTTTGAACTTGGAGTTTTAGTTAGGAACTCTGCTGTCACCTCAAGCTTTGGGAAAGAAATTGTAGTGACCCTTCCTAATTGCATGTTCCACAGGGGAAAATCTTGCCCTGGGCACTTATTAGCTTCATAACCTGGAGTAAATAAGTCACTTTACTTCGATGAACCTCAATTTCCTCACCTCTATAACGGGGACAATATTGTCATCTACCTCCCAAAATGATTGTGAGATGATGCATATAAACTACTTGGCAAACTTTAAAGTGCTATATCAAAGTGAGCTATCATTTTTTAAAATTATGTCTTGATCTAGATTTCCCAACTAAAGCTTCTCCCTACCCTCCAAGAAGCCTCTTTTGGCCTACTCTCATCACCTCTCCATTGACTCTCCTTCTTAGACATAAGACTCTCCTTCTTTGCATAGGCAGCCAGGACCATAGTTTCACACTTTCTTTTACATCTTGCATTTTCTAGCAGCTATTTCATTTGCATGAATCCTATCTGATCTCCTCAACTCCCCCGGACCACAATGCTCCCAAAGGAGAACACTTTTGCCTGTCTTCTTTTCTTTCTATCACAGCCACTGAGCAAAGCCAGGTATACATTAACTGGTCATTGACAAGCAGGAATGTCTGGGTTTATGGACAACTCCTTTCTCCAAACCACTGTCCAGCACCTATTCTAGATCGGAGTCCAACTTGGCACCAGAATCTCTTAGCTATGCTTCTCTTAAGAACATGGCAAACGGCCCCATGACCTTCCTAGGGACTGAATTTCCCATCTCCCATTTTCTTCCTCTGTCTGATAAGGCCAGAAACCCTTGCCAACTACTTTTTGTACCTGTACCGTGGTACTCTTCTCCCAGGCCAAGTTCTTCAAAGAAAACTCCCAATGCCATCCTGTTTTGGCCTGCCAAAATATGCCTGGAAATCATTCTGCCACCCACCTAATACATCTTAGTTTATCCACATAAAACTCCACTCTGGTAGCAGAGCCTTTGGTGAGCTTCATAATGGGACATAGATCATTACAAATGGGACTCAGGTTTTACAAAATATTTTAGCAGGCAGATAAATTAGATCATGAAAAGTGCATAGGGCCCATCAATTATGCAGCAGCTGAAAGAATGATTATAAAGTGATCTGGTCTCAGTTTTTAGCCCCTAAAACATTTAGCAGTGGCCATTAAAATAAAAAATATCCCTTGTTCAAAACCTCAAGGAAAAATGAAAGCTGAGTATACAGCCATCGCCTAAAGACAGAAGGCAGGAAGGACGGAGAAGGCAAATTTTACTTGTGGATATTTTGAGGAGGAAAATCCTTCAGATTTCAAAGAACTGGACATTTAGCTCAGAACCTTCTCAATATAGCCCCATCCTCAGCTATACTCAGGGTCAAGGTACTGTTGGGGGTAATCACCTATTCAAATTCACAGCTCTAAGCACCTACTGTTGTATCTTCTTATAACCATGCCAAGACAGAAGATGGATAAATTCAAACAGAATTATTTAGTTAGACAGAATAACAAGTAATAACATGAAATTTAAATACATCTGGTATCTATTCCCAAATGGCTGCTATCCCTTACATGTCTTCTAGGAGTATTAGCCATAGCTCCCAACTAACCTCCTGATCTCTCCAAGAAGTCAAGAGACATATATATGTATGTATATATGTATATGTATATATGTATGTATACACACATATTGGTTCATGGGAAGGTGCTAGGGAAATTCACCAAGGGAAGAGATTTAGCATGGTTCATTTACTGGAGCTCAAACTAGAAAATAGACAAGGGATGAAGCAAAGATGGTAGAATAAAGGCTGAATACCCCACTGAACTCTCCCAACATTCCCTTTCAAACAACTAACTTAAAAGTAACTCCTCAAATCAAATTTTGGAGGGGCAGAGCCCAACAGAAGGTCAGAGAGAGACATTTTTCCAGCCTAAGGCAACTTAGGAGGTCAGCAGGAAAGGTGTGTAACTGGGGTGGGGGCCAGCCCAGATTCTGGCAGCAGCAGCAGCAATAGTAGACCTTGGAGGTGACTGCAACAGTGGCAGCAAAAGCAGCAGCTTTGGGAACTCTCAGCCCAGAGATGATAAGGGGGTCAGACAACTGGCCAGAAAGAGATTACAGGGGACCCTTTGCTGGCACTGTGTGTAGCTGGTGCTGAACGGCAACTCTATTGCTTAGATGCTGTTCTGGGTTGCAGTTTCAGGGCAGAGAGAGCAGTGGTATTTGTTGCTGCAGGGGAATAAGGGTCCTCCCTGGGCAAAGACCAGAATACAGACCAGGAGAGCAGTATTACACATCTCCATGGATCACGTCACCTCAGAAGGACCAGAAACTTGCAGACCTCCAGAACCAGCTCTGAAAACAGAACCATGGAAAAGCCTGAAGCGTGGCACCGTTCCTCCCCACTCCCAGGTGAGTGGAGCCCAACTTTAACAAAAAATACAAACTCAAAAAACAAGCTGGGAATATGAGCAAACAATAAAAAATAATTTGGCTATAAAATGTTACTATAGTGGTAGGGAAAACCAAGACATAAATTCAGAAGACAGCAATGTAAAAACTGCTACATGCAAAACCTTTCCCCCTTCAGGGGAAAAATGGATATTTAATGGAATAGAGGATTTTCAAGCCTTCCTGATGAAAAAATCAAAGCTAAATAGAAAGTCTGACATTCAAACACAAGACTCAAGAAGTATAAAAATGTAAACATGAAAGAATCCTCATAAGGTACTCAAGTACTCATAAGTTAAACTGTTTGCATTCCTATATGGCAAGATGATATGTGTAACTCCCAACAACTTGATCATTTTTAGGGCTGTTAGAAGGAGTCTACATAGACAGCAGGCATGGATATGGGTTGATGATGTTAGGATGACCAAAAAAGAATGAAAGGGTGAGAAAGAGGGATGCTCTGAGAGAAGGCAGAAGGGAGAGATAGAATGGGGAAAATTTTCTCACATAAAAAAAGAAGAGCTTTTATAGTGGAGGGGGAAATGGGGGGAGGATGATGGGCAATGCTTGAACCTCACTCTCATCAGAATTGGTTCAAAGAGGGAAGAATATACACACACACTATCTTATTCAATAGGGAAAATCAAAGGGGAAGGGGATAAGAGATATGAAGATGGGAGTGTGATAAATGCGGCAGACTGAGGGAGGCAATAGTCAAAAACAAAACAGACTTTTGAGGAGGGTCAGGAGAAAAAGAGAGAGAAGGATAAACAGAAGAAAATGGAATTGAGGGAAATTCACAGTTAGTAATCATTAACTGTGAGTGCGAATCATAAGAGCTCACCCATAAACCAGAAATTGATAGCAAAATGGATCAGAAACCAGAATCCAGCAGTATGTTGTTTACAAGAGACACACTTGAAACAGAAAGACACGCACATAGAGTCAAAATAGGAGTTAGAGTAGAATCTGTTATGCTTCAGCTGAACTAAAAAAGTCAGGAGTAGCAATCATGATCTCAGATAAAGCAAAAGCAAAAACACATTCCATTAAAAGAGAGAATCAGGGAAACTACATTTTGCTAAAAGGTACCACAGGCAATGAAATAATATAAAAAAATTTCTACAACAAGTCTATCTGATAAAGGCCTCATTTCTTAAATATATAGCGAACTGAGTCAAATTTACAAAAATAAGAGCCATTCCCTAATTGATAAATTCTCAAAGGATATGAACAGTTTTCAGAAGAAGAGATCAAAGCTATCTATAATAATATAAACAAATGCCCTAAATCACTATTGATTAGAGAAAAGTCAATTCAAATAACTCAGATGTATCACCTCATACCCACCAGAAATGACAAATGTTGGAAGGGATAAGGGAAAATAAACTGTTGGTGGAGTTGTGAACTGGTTCAATCATTCTGGAGAATAATTCGAAACTATGCCCAAAGGGCTATAAAATTGTGTATACCCTTGGATCCAGCAATACCACTGTTAGGTCTATACCCCAAAGAGATCAGAGAAAAAGGAAAAAGACCTATGTGTACAAAAATAGTTATAGTAGCTCTTTTTGTGGTGTCAAAGAATTGGAAATTGAGGGGATGCTCATCAATTGGGGAATGGTTGAACAAGTTGTGACGTATGATTGTGATGCAGTATTATTGTGCTATAAGAAATGACAAGTGGGGTGATTTCAGAAAAATATACGGAAAGACTTGTATGAACTGAATGCAGAGTGAAATGAGAAAAACCAGATATTGTGCGCAGTAACAACAAAGCAATGTTGTAATGATGATCAACTTTGAAAGACTTAGCTAATCTGATCAATATGATGAATTCTTTGTTCAAATTTAAGTATCATTTTCTATCTTTCTGTCTAACTAGCTATTCACCTTTTTTTCTGATATGGCTAATATGGAAATATGTTTTCCATGATTTCACACGTATTATTGAAATAATTTTGTTTGCTTTCTCAGTGGGTATGATAGAGGTGGGAGGAAGAGAATCTGCAACTCAAAATTAAAAAAGAATGTTTAAAATAAATATATTTTAAACAGGGAAAAAAAGCTTAGGAAATACAGAGATTTTCTTAACTTCTCAGATGCATCTCATGGTATGTTGATCTCTTTGGAGTAGCAAGTTGTTTTATGCCAACCTCTCTTCCCACTACAATCACTGTTACAATGTTACATTGTTATTATAGAACATAGTTGATGTGTTTCTATACCCTTCTTGTCTCTACGGTGTCAACCTTAGGCCACCATGACTCATATACCTCCCCCAAAGCTTTTAAACTGCTCGCTCTGTAATTGCCAAACCGTGGAACCACAGAGACTTCTGGGAAATATAATTCAGTGAATTTTACCCAGTGAGTGAGGCTTTTTGTAAGCCTTAAGCATTGTGTGACCGTGGTATCTGTCCATGGCCACCCTTTAACATAAATGGGCTACTGTGGAAAGTGTGTTGGATTTGGAATCAGATGATCTGGGTTTGAATCTCACCATTACTTCAATAAATTACAAATATATATTAAGAGTTTACTCCCTCCCCTCCTCTCCCCTCTTCTTCCCCACCCTCCTCTCCCCTTTCCTGTCTCCTTGCCTCAAGTCTCTTTCCATTCCAATTCGTCCTCAGTTGTCAAACTGATCTTTTTAAAGAGCAGATCTGACCATTTTACTTCCTGCTCAGTCAGCTCCAATGACTCCCTGTCACCTCCAGGATCAAACATAATCCTTAGCATCTGAAGCCCTTGATAAATCTGGCTCCCTCTTACTTTTCTTGTTTTGCCATACCTCTTTCCTACCACGTACTCTGAGATGCTGTGACACCAGCCTCCTTGCTGTTCCTTGCACAAGGCATTCCAGCTCCCAACTTCATTTTCATTGACTGCCTAGAATTCTTCTTTTCATTACCTCTGTCTCCTGGCCTACCTAGGTTTCTTCAGGTCCAAGCTAAAGTCTTACCTTCTGGCAGAAGCCTCTTCAAATCCCCTTTAACTCTTTAGTACCTGCTCTCTGTTGATTATTTCCAATTTATTTTGTTCCATATCTTTATTATACCTAGTTGTTTGCATGTCGTATTTCCCATGGTTAGGCTGTGAGATCCTTGACAGCTGGGATTGTTTTTTGCTCTTCTTCACATTCTCGGTGATTAGCACAGTGCCAAAGACATCGTAGCTTCTCAAAAAATGCTTGTTGACTCACTACATGACTTCTGATTGGTATTTTATATTTCACCTCAGTTCTGCACTATCTTCTTCAAAGTCAATGTCTCCTGGCAAGCTAGGTCAAGAGGCTTTTCCTCTTGTCAGTGTTTGACTTCCCTTGCCTCTTGTCATTTCTATTCATTGTGGGTAACCCAGGATCTCTGGACCCCTTGGATTCACGAAGTTGCTTCCAGATCTGGACACATTTATGAATAATGTTTGATCACTTATTCACGATAGGATACACAAGGCAGCTAGGGGCCCAGGTGCCAGATCGCCTCATTGAGTCTATATCCATGTGGGAGTGGTGGCAGAATAGGGGAAAGAGCACAACACATACCTCCACCTCTTCCATGGGGACCCTGGAGACAGAATGTACTCCTTAGCATACAGGAGATTTAAAGTAAAAGAAAAAGAGTCAGACCTGTTGCTTACTTCATTTTATGTAGCACACTTCCCCTCTGCTGTTATCATGAGGCAGGGGCAGGACTGAGGAACCGTTCAGAGTTGTCGTGTCATACTCAAACACCAAGTCCTTTCAGTGTTAGGGTACCACATGGCTGAAAGCAATTCAGCATCTCCCATATGACCAAATACTGAATCACACATGTAAACAGCCAGAAGCAAGCAGGCAGGCACCTCTCTGTACAACTCAAACTGCAAATTGAACAAACAATCACGGATATAAATTTCCTTTGAGAGCCCACTCCAAAGTGAAACTAAATTTCATGTTGTTGTTGTTTTCCAACAAGCCCTCAAACACTGGACTCCAACTGTGACACCTTTGAGAGTTCCAAACCCTCAGCCCTCATGGGGTGAGATTTCTTTTCTTTCACCAAAACCAGTGAACTGGTGAGCTGTGTGTTTCTATCTTGATTTGGCAGGAGAGAGACCTTGTTCCCAAGAAAGTCAAGTTACACTGTGTAGCTTTTACTTAATTCTTTTCTTTGATGGGCTTTGATGTTTCTGTGCCACTGTATCGGTGCCAAAGAAAACAATTTTTCTCTTTCAGAAATTGCCTTGGTAACCTATCCTTATTCAGTGGCTTTGCTGCATTTTGAAAGCTTTCATCAGTCGTAGAGGAAAGGCTCGGAACCAGTATATCCACTGACAGAACGGAGGATCATGGGATGTAGACATTGAAGGGACCTTGGAGATGAGCTAGTTCAACTTCATCGTTCTACAGATGAAGAAACTGCCCCAAAGAAGGGGGGAAATGAGTAAGGTCACAATGATATTAAATGGAAGTGCTGGGATTTGAATCCAGGTCCTCTGACTTCAAATCCAGTTCTCTTTCCTATATATCATAGCTGCCCAACCCTCCCCCTTCCCCCCCCCCTCCCCAAAATCTCCAATGCTGATGTATTGCTTTGGTTGGGAAACATTCCTGAAACCTTCTGGACTTCTTATGGGGAAAAGCAAAATCACTGCAGAGAAATTAGGGAGATGTTTCCTACAGAAATCGCTTCCAACAGCACTAATTGGATCCCTTCTCAGCCTCAGACTGCCTCACACCACTCTCCATTCTTCTGCTGGTGTGAATTTCCTTCCAGCGTGGTTCCTTCCATGGACTGTCACGCTATAGCTGTTTCCAGACATGAGATTGGATCTCCAAAATTATTACAAGCTGTGGGTTTGTTGATGTCAACAGGTTTGATCAGCATATTAATCAATCAATCAATATGTATTAAGAACTTACTATGTGCCAGGCACCATGCTAATTGCTGGGGATACAAAAAGAGGTAAAAGACAGTCCCCCCTCAAGCTACAGTATAATATGGTGGCTTGTCTTAAGGGAAATGAGGCAAGGGGATATATCTCCAATCACAAATTGCAATGTTTGCTCTATAGCTTCTGAATGGAAGATTTAATTACTTAATACATATTTATTTGATACATTTTTGCTGTATAGCTTAGTGGAAATGCTGTCGGAAAATCCATGGATTTAAGTAACATATCTATATCTAATAAGCAGTTTGGGATCTTCAGAAAAAAACTCACTCTCCAACAATGCAATTCAAAGGATATATTATACATGCGTATATATCTATACATACACACAAACGCATACATATATTGTACAAAGCACTGTACTCAGTGCTGGGGGAGAGACAAAGGGAGATGACAGGTTATTCTTGTAATAGAAATAATACTGACAGAGCACTTTATAGTTTATAAAAACTCACTTCAAAAAAAATTCCAAAATCCATGAGGTATACGCTGCAAGCATAATTGTTACTTTGCAAATGAAGAAATTGAATTAACAAAGTAGCCATAGTAAAAAGATTGTTGCCCTTGATATCAGGAAGACCTGGATTCAAATTTTACTCCAGACACTTAGTTAGTATTTGACACTGGAAAGTCATTGAACCGCTCTGAACTTTAGCTTCCTTATCTATAAGGTGAGGTTAATAATAGTACCAAGATCTCATTGAATTTTTGTGAGGCTCAAATGGGATGATGTATGTAAAGTGCTTCATAAATGAACTATTTTTAAGTGACTTAACCAATAGTCTCATGACAAGTAAGTTGCCGATTCAGAATTCAAATTTGAATATTTAATGGCTCCGAGTTCAGTGATCTTCCTCACTGTACCATGATGCCATCATGATCATCATTATCACCACCTGTCACCATCACCATCAGCTATTGCATCTTCAGTATTTTCTAGGACCTACTACAGTTAGGTAAAAGATTATATTGACAATGTGAAAAGAGAAAAGCAGCTTTAGATTTTGCACAAGTAATTCACCTAGGTCAAGAATTCAACAAACATTTGAACATTTTCCCTTTTTTAAAATTATAAACAATTTAAAAACATACTAATATACAAAGAAAACCAAGAAAGAGGATTGTATATGAAATTGAACTTGTTAAGATACATTTTGGCTTAAGTATATAGTAAATGTGTTCCCTTCTGACCTTTTGTTTTCTTCTGTGTATATTTTTTGTTCTGTAGATCCTCTTTCTATTTTTATATGTCTATCATTTCCCACTACCTCACCCCTTCATTATAAATAGACGCCCTCCCTTGCAACAAATAGGCACAGTCAAGCAAAATACATCAATAGATTCATCACATCTGAAAATATATGCTCATCCACACCTCTAGTTTATCACTTCTCTGCCAAGAGGTGGAAAGCATATCTTTTGAAGTCTAAATAAGTTACTGTGAATTGATGAGTTTCTTTAATCTTTCAAAGTTGTTTTCCTTTACATTTTTGTGGTCTTGGTGTAAATTGTTTTCTTGTTTCTACTAATTTCACTCTGCATCAGTTCATACAAGCCTTCTCAGGTTTCTCTGAATTCTTCATGTTCATAATTTTTTAGCGTGCAATAATATTCAATTATATCCACATACCACAATTTGTACTTCTATTCCCCAAGTGATGGGAACTGGCTTTTCAACTAACCTTTACTTAAACATCTCTATGTGCAAGATACTGTCCTAGGCACTCAGAATACAAAGACAAGAACAAAATAATCCTTGTTCTCAAAGAGTTTATGTTCTGCAAAGTCATAGCCAGATTAGAGAATTCTAAACACATGAGAATGAGACTACGTGGTAACTACCACAAGAATCTTATTCTGAATGCACAGAAATAATACAGGATGATTCTCTTCAGTCCTATTTACAGATTTCAGAGGACTCTAGTTGGCCTTAGGTGTTGTTTTTTCAGGCAATTATTTTTCATCATTCCCAGTTCCAAAGAATTTTTGGAAGTGCATTTGCCCATGAACATTTTTATTTAATGTAGAGGGCAAGGGATTAAAGAATGATTAAGCTGATTTTTTCAGTTCCACAAAGATGGCAAAAACCAGTAAGCTCCCTCACAAAGAGAGAAGAAAAAGATATAGTTTTTGTCCTTAAGGAGCTCCCAGTCTGATTGGGCAGATATGTGGACTTAGAGTGTTGTAGGAGCTCAAAAAAGGGAGTCATGAAGGAATGAGGAGTCCAAAATGACTCTAAAATTTTGAGTCCGGGAAACTAGGCAATGGTAGGTTAAGAAAGAGTGCCAGCCCAAGTTGGAAATATAATGAGTCTATACTTTGTATGAGGTGCCTGATGTCAGCCAGTTGGAAAGTATTTCATAAACAATGATGTGGAGATGGAGATCTGCAGCCAGAGGGAGAGATCAGATCTGGAAATGGAAAGAGAGAGAGAGAGAGAGAGAGAGAGAGAGAGAGAGAGAGACAGAGAGAGAGAGGGAGGGAGAGAGACTGACTAGTAATTCTTGAGCCCTTACTATGTGTCAGGTACTATACTAAGTGCTAGAGATACGATTACAAGAAATCAAGAAAGTCTCTTCACTCAAGGAGCTTATATTCTAATGGAGAAGACAATATATAAAGAGCATGTGGAAACAGGGAGCGGAATACACATTTGGTGATGTGGTATGGAGATTTGGTTCCTGACAGAATAAAGAGAAAGTTTGCCTGTTAGAGCTGGAGGACCCAGGGGTAGAGTCCAAGGTTGCTGGGGTGGGTGATGTGAGGGGTAGAACAAAGGTAGAACATAGTAGTGAGGAGATTATGGAATCATCTGCACAGAGGCAATAGTTGGAGTGGTGGGAGTGGATGATGGATGAAAGATGGATATGATAATCTCTAAACCCTCTCAGATATCTCTGAGCAGAGAGTAAAGCAGAAGAGGGAGAGAAGGTAAGGGCTGGGGATTACTTCAGGGAGTTAAGTAGGGGGATAGGTAGAGGAAATCCTGGCTTTGTGGTCCTTGTGCAGTTCCAGTTTGTAATAACTGGAAAAGACTTTAGAGATCATTGAATCCTCTTTTTACAGAGGTGGAAATGGAAAGCCCTCTGGGTGACATTACTTGCCCAAGTTCGCTAAACAAGTCAGGAGTCAGAGTACAGATTAAGACTAGTTATCCTGGCTTCCATTTCTGTTTGCTGAGTGTTTTGAGATCCCAAGGGACAAGAAATTCTTTAGATGCCTTCCATCAGCTATTATAAAGAACTCAAATTGTCCTTAAATGCTTCTTTTCTTCTTCACTTAGAATTTCTCCACTTCCTTAAGGATTTGTCTCTGTCTTGAACCAACCCTATGTAAAAGGCCCTCTCTTTAATCACATTCCCTGTGTCCTAAGTTATTGTTAAATATTTCATGTGAGAATTGTAATTACTGATTCAAGAGAATATCAATAGCCTCAAATAATCAGCATACAATACTAATTGGAAAGCTGTGAGTAACCCCTGATGAGTTCTCTCCAGCAGCTTGGGATCCTGCAGGCTTGCTGGAACACAGAGTTGGAAGGTTAATGTGCTAGTTTGTGTGTGTGTGTATGTGTGTGTGTGTGTGTGTGAGAGAGAGAGAGAGAGAGAGAGAGAGAGAGAGAGAGAGAGAGAGAGAGAGGGAGGGAGGGGGAGGGGGGAGAGAGAGAGACAGAGAGAGACAGAGAGACAGAGAGAGAGAGAAATGTAGGCACCAGAACTATAATCAGGGACTACCGTATTTCCCATGTATAAAATGCACCTTAATTTGGGGGCCTGAAATTTGAAAAAAAATGTATTACATAAAGTTATTGAACTCAAGTTTTATTCATCTGCTCATATCTTTCAGGCATCTTTTGGGCAAGTCTATGGTGCGTGTATGCAGTCCATTTCGTTTCATGAACCTGAAGCACCAATTTTGTCAGTAACTTCTTTTTCATCAGGAATTCTTCTTGCCTCATGCTGAACCATCTTTGTGGATGCAGGAATTCCAATTGCCCTTTGCTCTTCAATCCATATCTTCAATTCCCTCTCTAAATCAGGCCATTTTGCTGACTTGCCTCTCATGGCCTTCTTCTGCCCTGGCATTTTCAGTAGGGTCTCTTCTTCCCGTAGCCAGTCTCGGATTCTTTTCTCAGTTGGAGGAGGACCAAATTTACATTCAGCGGCATGATTTCCTTTCACTTTTGCAAACTGGATCACTTTTAATTTGAATTCAGCACTGTACAAAAATCTTTTCTCAGCCACTTCTGGGCAGACATGCAAAATGTAACCTAGTATACCGGTAACAAATGCGAAACAATAAGTGAAAGACAAGTGCGAAAAAGCAGGGAATGCAAGTAAAAATATTTACAACCACTGTATAAGATGCACCCAGTTTTTAGATCTCAAATTTTTTGAAAAAGAGTTTGTCTTATACATGGGGAAATATGGTAGATAGCCTCCATGTGTTCTGAGCCATTCTCTTTGCTGATTCAGAGGACTGGTAATTAGGACTTATGAGGTAATGTTTTTTTTTCTTCTCTAGCGGGAATGTATGTCTTTGTCAATGTGATTAACTCCCAATGTGGCTTGGGGCACAGAAAAAGAAAGTGATTTTCTGAGTTATATAGTCAAGAATACTTCAGAGGCAGGATCTGAATTCAAGTCTCTCTGACTCCCTGTTCATCAAACTTGCTATCTTTTGAAAGCTGACAATTACCCCTGGTTTCTATTAAGAAAATAACCTTTCCTGCCTGGAGCTTCTGGTTTCTGGTTGTGAGGTTTCTCCCACTTCCCCTTAACCATAAATACAAAGAATGCTTTTTGATATGCATTTAATTAAAAAAAATTATGAGGGTAGGGTTGTTATTTTTGGAGTGAATTTTTATGTTATCTTAACTATTCATTTATTCATTCGTTCATTCATTTATTTTTTATTCATTCATTCATCTGTTCATTCATTCATTTATCTATTTATCTATTCATTCATTCATTCATTTATTCATTTATTCACTTATTTGTTTGTTTGTTTGTTTATTTATTTGTTTATTTATTATCACAACATCATAAGAGCCAGTTGAACAGCATATGGAAAACTTCAGGGCTTTCATCAATCTCAGGCTGCTTCCTAGCTCAAAGCCCCAGCTTTTTATCATCACTGTTCTCCTGGCAATGTTGTGTGGTTGGGAATCTTAGAATAACACACACTTCGAACAATCAGAGTTGCTAATGATTCAAAGACCAACAGGAAGACACAAGGGGAGCACAAGATGGCTGCTGTTAGCTTCCAATGATACGCAAGAAATAGCTTAAAGGAAATTATGTAGGAAATATACCAGTAGAAAAGGGCTTGATATGATGAGAGGTCAGGACAAGAGATGGACCACACAGGGGTTACACTTCAATCCACGAAATTTAAAAAGATCTAGAGGAAAAATGCCACTTGGGTGACTCTGCTGTGAAGTTTCTGTGAGAGAGTATAGGACAAGAAGCATAGGAGAGAAAGAAATAGATAGGTTTTGTTCTTCATAGTAGAAATATTATTTCATGAGGAGCAAACGGACTTCATATTAACCTGGGAAGACTTATATGATCTGATGTTGAGTGAGGGGAGCAGAATCGTACACGATTACAGAAACATGGTATCTGTGATGACTAACTTTGATAGACTTGGCTCCTCTCATCAATGCAAGGTTCTAAGACATCTCCAAAAGACTCACAATGGAAAAAGTGATCCATATCCAGAGAAAGAATTATGAAGTGTGAATGCAGATTGAGGCAAACTATTTGCTCTTTTTTTCTTTCTTTTTTGGTTTTGTTTCTTCTTCCTTATGGCTCATTCCATTGGTTATAATTCTTCTTTACAACTGGACTATTGTGAAAATAACTTTAATACGAAGTAGAATTTATATCAGATTACATGCTATTTTAGAGGGGAGAGGGGAGGAGAGGAAGGGGGAGAAAATTGGAACTCAAAAACTTGTGGAACTGAGTGTTGTAAACTAAAAATAAAAAATAACTTAAAAATATTATTTCATTTTTCCCTTATAGTAACCCTGGCAGGTAGACACTATTACTATCCATATTTTACAGATGAGGAAACTGAGTCAGACAGGTGTTAAGTGACTTGTCCAGCGTCACATGATTTGAACTCCATTCTTTACTCTGGATCTAGAACTCTCTCTACTTCTCTTCATGGCTGCCATGACAGGAAGTTCCTGAGCAGTTCACAAGGTTGAAATGTTGGCAGAATGTCCCAACCCTTGTAAGTGGGATCAAAGCCCAAGCTTTGGCCAGAGACTACATGCTCTATACAGTCTCCTTCTCCTGTTTTTCCTCACCCCAGTGTGGAGCACAACTTTGAGAATGTAGTTTGGAAGAGCTCAGTCAGTGTTTGCTCCTCCTCCTTGGGGCTGAGTATTCATGGGACTGCCAGGCTGGACCATGTTGGTCTGGGTTCCAGGTTGAGATAACATACCTCCTCCCTTTCTAATAAAAGAATTGCCAAAGTTACAGCTAAAGCACTTTGGGCAGAAATCAATGCTGCTGAGATTTTCCAAAATTTTTATTGCTTTTGTATTATCTTCCTTTCTGATTGAACAATAAAACAAACTGAAAAACTGGGAAACGGGGAAAGAGGTTGTGCAAAAAGGCAATTTATAAAAAGAATGAACTGGCCTTTTGTCCTCTGATATAGAATCTGGGGACTTTTCTTCTTTCTAGGATCTTTTGGTATTGACAAGCTGCTCCAAATCAAGGTTACCTTCACTGCTGCCTCCTCTTATTCTTCTATCCTTCTCTTCCCTGCTTCTCCATTGCCTCTCTTCTTGTCTATCCTCTTTTCTCTGTCTTTTTCCTCCTCACATTTCTCACTCCCTCTTTCCTCCCTAGTATTCTTCCTTTCTTTTCTCCCTTCACTTCTATTCTCCTCTCTCTATTTTCCATTTTTACATTTCTCCTCTTCCTTTCTCCTCTTCTTATCATTCTGTTGAAACTGATTTCTCTAAAATTACAAATGATATCTTAATTGCCAAATCAAATCTTTTTTCAGCTCTCCTCCTTCTTGACCTCTCTGCAGCCACTAAAACTGCTTATTTCTCTCTTTTCTTTAATATTCTCTTCTCCATAGGTTTTTGCAACACTGCTCTCTCTTGGTTCTACTCATTTGTCAGACCACTCCTCAGTCTCCCTTGCTGGATCTTCATCCAGGTTATGGCTGATAGATTTTCCCCAAGATTATGTTCTGGTGTTCTTTTCTTCTCCCTCTATATTATTTCACTTGGTGATCTTACCAGCTCCCTTGAATTCAATTATCATTTCTCTACAGATGATTCTCCGATCTATTTGTCTAGTCCTAATTGATTGTCTGACCTCTAGTCTCCCATCTCCAATGGCTTGTTGGACATCTCAAGTTGAATGTCCCACAAACATTTTAAACTCAATGTGCTCCAAAGTAAACTCATCTTTTCCTTAAAAACCCTCCCCTCTTCCAAACTTTCTGGTTATTATCAAGTTTACCACCATCTTCCTAGTTTCTCAGGCTTACAACCTAAGTGTCATTCTCAATTTCTGTCTTTGTCTTGATCTCATCTGTCTTTTTCTGTCTTTCTCTCTTTCTCTGTCTTCGTCTCTCTGTCTCTGTACCTCTCTCTCTGCCCACTCCCCCATATCCAATGTAGCCAAGCCTGTTAATTCTATTTTCACAGCATGTCTCCTATATGCCATTTTCCTCCTCTGATGGTATTTGCCAACCCTACTCCAGGCTCTCTTCATTTCATACATGGACTTCTTTCTGGTTGGGTTCTCTAGTCCATTCTCTATTCAACTGTCAAAAAGATGTTCCTAAAGCCCACGTCTGAACATATCAACCCCCTCCCACCCATGCAATAAACTTCACTGATTCCCTATTACCTACAGAATCAAATATAAAATTTTCTGTTTGGCTTTTAAACCCTTTCTTAATCCATTCACTTTCCATCCTTCTAGTCTTCTTAAATTTTGTACCCCTATTCCCCTCATACTCTGCAATCCAGTGACACTGGCTTCCTTTGTTGTTCCTCTAACAAAATGCTCCATCTTCCAGCTCTGGGCTCTTTCACTGGCTGCCCTCCCTTTGTCCGGAATCTTCTCTTTTCAGCTCTGCCTCCTGGCTTCCTTGGTTTCTTTTAAGTCTCAACTAAAACCCCACCTCCAGGAAGAAGTCTTTCCCACAGCTCTTTCATTCCAGTGCCTTCCCTCTTTGATCATCTCCAGCTTATCTTGTATTTATCTTATTTATACATAGCTGTTTGCATGTTGTCTTCTTTATTTGATTATGAGCTCCAAGTGGGCTAGGACTGTTTTTACCTTTCTTTATTATCTCCAGCACAGTGCCTGGTACATAGTAAAAACTTAATAAATACTTGTTCATTTATTGATCTCTTTAAATTCTTGTTCCTGTGTTTTGAGCCCTGAATTTGTATCTGGCATTTGTCTTTCCCCAGTCAGTGGTCAGCTCAGTGAGGGTAACGCTGCCTTTGGAAGCGTGGTCACAGTTCCTGATCTGGATCAGATTTAGGAGTTCTTAACCTAGGGCCAAAGAAGTTACTTTTTTTAAGAAACATTTTTGGAAACTACATTTCAATACAATTAGTTTCTTTTGTAATCTTAAGTATTTTATTTCATGCACTTAAAAACTTTATTCTGAGAAGGGGTCCTTAGGTTTTGCCAGACTGCCAAAAGGCTCTGTGACACACACACACACACACACACACACACACACACACACACACACACAAAAGGCTAAGCACCCTGAAAATACATAAGGACTGGGAAATTTATAGTGGGTTGATAAGTCATATTTAAAGAATGTTTGAATAGAGGACAAAATGGTCTGAAAAATGCCCGAAGTCTTGAGCATTTTAATATAAAGAGTATGCAATTATAAATGATTTCTCTCCCTTCCGAAGGGAAACTGGAGGTAATTGAAATTGTTACAAATCAACCCATATCTCCTCTTCCCCTGAATCTGGCTCTGGAAGGCATTGCTGTTTTTCTAAGGTTTAATGTGGGTTATTTTGGGGAAACAGTTATATAAGTCATTAGCTCTGCCCTCACCAGGAAATATTCTCCATTCACAGTTCATTCAAAGGCCACAAATCTAATAGCAAAACATTGAATCATGACCTAAGAACAATGTAGCTGTAGCACCATCCAGCTTCAGGGGAGACTTCCCAGTGGTTAGCCACCCCTAGGTTCAAACTTTTCTGTGGGTATGTACCTATAAATCTATATAGTTCACAAAGTGCCACCTATGGTTTTACCTTTAATAATCAACCAGAGGGGCAGCTAGATGGCGCAGTGAGTAGAGCACCGGCCCTGGAGTCAGGAGGACCTGAGTTCAAATCCGGCCTCAGACACTTGACATACGTACTAGCTGTGTGACCTTGGGCAAGTCACTTAACCCCGATTGCCCTGCCAAAAAGCAAAAAAAAAAAATAATAATAATCAACCAGAGGACATAATTAGCTCAAAACCAAGGCATATAATGAAATGTCATAGTAAGATGATGCGGAAGTGCTGATGTTTTCTACTGATGACAGCTTTTAGTGATGTCATCAATATCACTGGTCTCAAAGATGGCGGGTGGCTGGATTCCCACTGCACAAAGCTATTTTCTATTGAATTCATAGTTTTTAGAGACTCTACTACTTCTGGATTCTGGTTCATTTGAAATATTTGGGCCGAGTTCTCCCATGCTCTTTTAGAAAAAGGGAATAAGACCCTTACCCAACAGCCAGCATCAAAGTTTTCCTTCTCTTCTTCCCTCAGAACTGTGTCTACTAATGAGAACTTTCATCTTCCCAGCAGGAGACTGGTACCATGTTCTTTCGAACACAGAGCAAGGCCTTTCCAGACAGATAATGCCCTCAGGCTTAGTCTTTTATCTCTCCCATTTTTCTTGGTAAAGGACCTGGCATCCTTATTTAGGGAGGCTTCACCTTAGCTTCTGGTGACTATCCAATGTACTTTTCAAACTTTCATCTATGAGAGCCAGACTATAAATCAGGTAACGGTTATTTGCTTAATAATTACCAACCACCCTGGGGATTTGGGGTTCCACAGTTTTTACTCACCTGATCTTTCCTTTTTGTTCATATTTATGAGCAACACAGAGGCAAGCTAAGTTGAAGGCACAAGGTCATTGTCTCTGCTACCTGAATAACTGAGGTCCTTTCCCCTTCATTTTCACTTGCTGCTGATTCAAGGCTCTTAACCCCACACTGTTACATAAATAGTGAGAGGAGAGGCAAGTAGTAAAATTATTCTCTGTCCCCATACACAAATGAATGCAACCTCTTATACATTGCCTGAAGGGATCGATGAAGGGAAAAAACTCCCAGGTAAAACCAAACTATCCTAGGGTGGGTAGGCAGACAAAGTAAGCAGTCAGTCGGTTTTCTTCTCCCAGCATGCTCATTGTGACTGGTTTGGAAATCCACTGTAGTACCTTGGGACTGGATTCACATTCTGTTATAGATCAGCAGCTTCCTCCACCTTGGTTCTTGTCATTTCAATCTCCAGAGCCCAAAAGGCTGGACAAGTGTAGGCTGTGTTGGTAACATTTGCTGAGGAAACAATATCCCATGACATTAGACTACTCTAATTCAGCTCTCTAGAGAACCCATAGCCCCTCAGGAACACTCAGTGCTCCCCATCTTTCCATTTTCCATTTGGCTCCCCATCTGCTTATGTTGGAATTTGAAAGTCTTCAGAGGCTGTCTAGTCCAGTCTGTACCTTCCACAATTACCACAACGAATGCAAAAGGACAAAAAAGGAAGGCTGCCAGCACCTGGCAGCACTCTGTGGAATATCTCACCACCATGGGGCAATGGATTTGGAATCAGAGGACCTGGCTTCACGTACTGGCTCTACTGCTGGCTGCTTGTGTTTCTCATGATAGGCCACTTTTGAGAGCCTCATTGTCGTCTTCTGGATCAAATGGCTTCTCTGGTCCCTTTCTAGCTCCAAATCACCAATCCTACATGGGCAACTGGTGTTTTGCTTACACATCCATGGCAAGAAGGAATCCACTTCCAAATCCAGTGTCCTAATGCCACCCCCACATCTAGCCAGAAATGTCCCAGGATTCCAACCTCAGCCCTCTTCCAATGAATGTTGGCTGACTTGCTGTTCCACTATGGGCCCTTGAAGTCATGTTATAGAAAACCCCTTAGGGCAAAGGCAATTTGTGTCCATTTTCCAGAATATTTTCTTTGGTGAATTGTTTTATATCTATCTCCAGTCACCTTAATCTATTTCTTTGTTGGGATATATGTTTAGGACTCTGCCAGCATGATATCTAGGAACTGAAATTCTCTCTTATTAAGCATATTAACCATCTAAATGCTACTTGGGGTTAGGGAACTGGTGTCTCAGATAACCTAAGGAAGATGAATTTCTTTTTTTTTGCTTTCAAATTAATTTATTTTTAGTTTCCAACATTCAGTTCCACAAGCTTTTGAGTTCCAAATTTTCTCCTCCTCCCTTTCCTTCCCCCTCACCCCCTATCCAGATATAGGTTCTACATATACATTCACATTAAACATATTTTCACATTTAGTCATGTTGCAAAGAAGAATTATAACCAATGGAATGAACTACGAGAAAGAAGAAATAAAACAAAAAAGAGAGAGCAAATAGTTGGGCTTCAATCTGCATTCAGACTCCGCAATTCTTTCTCTGGATGTGGATCACATTTTCCATCATGAATCTTTTGGAGTTGTCTTAGAACCCTGCATTGCTGAGAAAAGCCAAGCAAGTCTATCAAAGTTAGTCATTACACAATGTGGCCGTAGCTGTGTACACTGGGCAGACGAATCTCTTGTGTTGAAGTGAACTACTACAACGTTGTTGCTTTGGTGTCTTCAGACCACCCTTTTTACCTTATGATGCCATAGTCATAAAAAGGAGAGTGGCATAATGAATAGGGAGCTGACCTTAGAGTGAGAAAGACCTTCTTTCACATTCCCCCTCTACCTTCCACGTGTTAGCTTTGGGGCCTCAGGCAGGTTATGTAATCTGTACATACTCCAGGGAATACTTTAAAACCTCGAGCTGCAGAAGGTGCTGACCTGTGTTAGAAGAGAGTTTTCTTACCTGGAGTTCTCCATGTCAATGGCATCATAAGTCCAACCCCTATTCTGACATATTATAAAACAAACTTGTAGTAATACTATCTTATTTGCTTCATTCCCCACTTCTTTCATTGATTGTGTCCTTATTTGAATTGACCACTATAATCTTTTAAATGATCATCACGAGTACATGTTATAGTTTGATTCTGCTTTCTTTGTTCTTTGTCACTTTGTCTAAAAGGAAGACGACCTCCTAATCCTCAGATCCTGGCTTCCCTGCCCTCTCTGGAGGCCCCTTCTGAAAGAGAAATTGAACACAGAGGAGATGATGAAAACTGCACTTCAGGGGCTCTGAGTCCTTCCTCCTTGCCTATGTGTTTAATATATAACACACACAAATATATGTATATGCATGTATATACACATACATATGTAGACTCATTATAATGCAAGGCTATATTATCATGTAATTATATATGTGCACATATATGTACATATGTGTGTGGATTATATATGAATACATATGCATATAGCCTTGCCTTATAAAAGTGTCCAATCATTATATATATGTGTTTGTATGTATTATAAATTAATGCACGCACATATTGAATATATTATGCATATGCAGATATACATGTGTATATGGCTTTGCTTTATAAGTCTAAACATTTAATATGTATTCTATGTTAATGCACATATATTTTGCATGTCATATATGTACATGCATATACACGTGTGTAGATATAGGCACACACATATATACATGTATGTAGACACACATACATGTACGTATGTTATTTGTGTAGATACAATACATACGCATGCCTTGCCGTATAAAAGAGCCTGGCCTTCCATGCACAGGTCATAGAAACAGGATCGATGAGTTTCTCAACCTAAATTGATGCACCTCTTCTTTGAATATAACATATAAACTTCCTGCTCAGAAGATGGGACCTCTGTGGACAGGTTCGGGGAAATTCCACCAGGTAACAATTTTTATTCCACATCATGCACCTCTGAGACCTCACACTTCTCAAAGGAGCTTCAGGTGAGTGTTGGACAGTGGGGAGAAGAAACTTGGGGCTAAGAATCAGGAGTTTGGGGTCCTGGTTGTGATTTTTCTATTGACTCGTTGTACAGTATGTCCTTGCTCCATGTTAGTTCTTTATAAAATGAGAAGGTTGGACTAAACAGTGTTTGAAATGATCTCCCTCAAATACTTTGTGTTTCTGCTTTAATTGGTTGAGTGAACAAGAATGTTTTTCTCCTGAGAAACAAGAAAAGTCTTCAGTCAGAATATACTCCTTCCCTCCTGTTCCCCGGGCTTTCAGGTCAGACTGCAGGGGGCATAGATTGTGTGAGCTGTACCAGGCTAGCCTCCAGGAGGGATCCTGACACGACACATCAGTCATATCTGTGGGCCAATTTATTCTCTCCCAAATTGAAAGTCTGATTTAGTTTCTTTCTCTAAGAAGTGTCTGCCTGTGTGGCAGGAGGAGGTGATGTTTCCAGAAGATTCAAACTGGGAATCTGTCCGGTGGGCTTTTTACCGCAAAGCCAGTTTTAGTGACACAACAAAAGCAAAGACCAAAGAAAGGCAAATTAGATTTTCTGTGGCTTGATTTTGGAATAGAATTATTGACAGGGGGAAACGAAGATTTGTGTGTGTGTGTGTGTGTGTGTGTGTGTGTGCCTTCTACCACTTCCTTTCTTTCACCCCAGTTCCAAGAAATTAGTCTGGTAGTGTTCGTTTCTGTTCTGTGTTACTTGTCTTCAGTTTCAGATATCAGAGGTGATCCCCACACCAGACCCAGGAGTTCAAACCACGATGACCTTGGAGCCAGGATTGCAAGAGGGACAGTGCAGCCAGCCCGTCCAACATGGAAGCTCCAAGAAGTGTGCCTGGACTAAAGCCCCATTGGGAAGTTTAGTCTTGAAACTGGGAATCAACATAAGCTATGAAACTTACATTCCCCAGAGACAGAGATGTAGAGGAGGAGAGGGATTGTGCCTCCCAGCATCAGAGGGAATATGTTTTTATTTTTCTGATTATATCTTTGAGTATATATTTCCTTGGAAAAGCAAATGTGACTGTTAATGGCTAAATGGACACGGGGTGCAGGAGATGACCTCCTACAACTGCAGGAACACCATCAGTGGGGGCTGGAGCTAACGTCAGAGAACCCAGATCCCCCAAATCTCCTTAAGGGTGTAGGAGAAACCTGAGGGAGGAATAAAATGTAACATTCCCAGCCTTTAGGCAATGAAAGCCAGGTGGTCTGTGTTACACTTATTTCTTCCCTTTCTTCCTGAAACATAACAAGCAATTAATTAATTTTTCATTCATTTGTTCATGAGCCTCCTCTCCTCAGGATTTCCCACAGCCTGGGCCAATTTGGCCTTTGTGATTTCACCTTCTAATAGGGCAGGTTGCCTTGTGGTTCATTGAAAAGAACACTGACTCTGGAATTAGAGAAGCTGGATTCAAATCCTTCCTCTCAACCTTACTACTTAGGTGACCCTGGGCAAGTCATCTTGCCCACCCTGGCTGGCCTTTACTATTCTCATCTGTAAAATGAGGGGGTTGGTCTAGATGGCCTCTGAGGTTCTTTTTCATTCTTGGTCTGTGACCCTGTCATCTCATGGTGAATAGCCCAGATACGAGGGAGATGATTCCTTTAGGAGCTCAAAGAGTCTCTGGACTCATCTTCCTCACCTCTATCCAATGCCACCCTTGGAACCAAGGTTGTTACCTGGCAAATTTCCTGGTGTCTTCAGCAATAAATTACCAGTTGAGAATGGGTGAGTCAGTAGCCATGTCTGTCTAGGATAATTCCTCACATCGTATGGTGGAGCTGATCTACCAGGAAAGAGCATTGTATGGCAAACATTGGCTAAAGGTCACAGAGGAGCCGGCACATGCCATAATACTATCTTGCCACTGCTGGAGTCAGGAAATTTACTAGTTAATAACCTTGGCTCCAAGAGTTGGGAAGGGACAATGTGTCAAAAGACTCATTGAGCTCCTGAAGGAAACTTTCTACCTCATCTGGGGGTTGCTAATCATAGAATCATGAGACCCTGGACCAAAAGCTGGAAGGACCCTCAAAGGTCAACCCTGGGGCAGATCCTCCAGTCTTCTCCCACCCCCTCCATAGGGAGCTTTCTTCTCATTCACTGTATGGTGAATGCAAGAGAAGTGAGGAAGCTCTGGGACCTTCATCTTCCTCACAAATACTAGGACTATTCGATTGCATTTACCACAGATGTAACCCAGAAATTGTCCCCACACAGGCCTTATATATCTTGTTGGTACATAGTTTTTTTCCAACTTAAATTTTTTCATCAATTCTGAAATTATTTACTTTAAATCATTTTACGTCTCAACTTACCTCATAGCAGATACTGGCTTTCTGATAGTCAAGGAGCATTAAGTTATATTACAGAACTGTTATAGAACATAGTTATGGTTATCACTGTATAGTTATAGAACATGTTGCATCCCCCAACCCCACTCTCATTAGACTATAAGCTCCTTGATAACAGGGACTTTCTCTTGTCTTTCTTCATATCCTTAATGCTTAGCATAATGCTTGGCACAGAGTAAGCACTTCATAAATGCTTCTTGACAGACTAACTTTCAAAGTATGGGGTGTGTCTAGTTCCAGAAGGCCCAATTCCCATTAACTAATACTATTTCAGAGAGAGGGACCTTTTATTTGTTCTTGAAAGATAGATAACTAAGAGGTATGTATATACATATATACACACACATAGATATAGATAAGCTAGATATAGATTGATAAATATATGTATACATACATATATACTTACACACATACATGCATACATACATATACACATACTCATGCATATATGCACATATGCATATATTCACGTATACTCACATGCGTACGTATGTGTATATATACACACATACATACATGCATACATACATATAATCCATCTCCCTGACTGGTATATTCCTGCTAAAATTTTTTCAAAGAAGTGGAACATCATGACTTCGCCATAACTATACTGAATACCATCACCATACAAGACTATTAGTTTGCTAACATTGATACCTGATTTGACAAACTAGTTGGCAGGGATATTTTAAGTCCTGACCGAAGGTCTGGAAGAAACCTGCATATTCACAAGGTGAGGGGCAGGAGAGCATACAACTTTGTATGGATACAGAAAAGCAATTAGGCTAGAAAACCCCCTTCCAGACCTGTTCTGTCATTTGGCTTGTGCGGTCCTCTCATTATAATCTTTCAGAGGCTAATGAACTCAGCATTCCAAGCCCTGCTAGAACAGAGGATAGTTATTCATCCTGATGATAGCCCCATCTACTCCTAGGGTCCAACCCAGCATACTGAAATGGTCCAAGATGTCCTCTAGGGCTTGTGCCAGCACCAGATATTGGCCAAATTGCAGAAATGCCTATTTGAGAAGGAGGATATGGGGCTTCTGTATCACCTAATAAGTCAGCAGTAAGTCCTGATGGAGGCCTGGAAGATGGAGGCTATACTGCCACGGGGACATCTGACACCCCTCTCCCCCTGTAGTCATGATTTATCCTTGGGAGATGCTACTAAGCCCCTTATCTGAAGGTTATTCACTCTGGCAGTGCCCCTCACTCATTTGGTGCCCCAAGGCTTTCCAAGGAACACGAGAAGCAGAAGGCTAATTGAATTACCTGAAGAACTGATTTACCTTAGCCTGACAGCTAGGCGGCATGGCAAACAGAGTGCTGCACCTGGAATCTGAAGAACTGAGTTTGAATCCTGCCTCACATATTCATTAGTTGGGTGAACTTGAGCAAGTTGCTTAGTTTCCCCCTGCCTCAGTTTAGCCATCTGTAAGAAGAAGGAGTTATATATGATCTCTAAGGTCCCTTCCAGCTCTAAATTTAGGTTTCTGTGGTCCTATCATCCCTGTATGCCTCAATTCAATTATCTGAACGTCTTGATAGACATCTCAAACTCAACCTTTGTTACAATGGAAAATCACTGGCTCTGAAATCAGAGGACATGGGTTAAAATTTTACTTTTTAAGCTTTCTACCTATGTGACCTTCAGCAAGTCTCTTGACTGTCCTGGATCTCAGTTTCCCTATCTGTAAAATAAGAGGGTTGGACTAGATGGCCTCTAAGGTTTATTCCAGATCAATCATCCTATATCCAAAACAGAGCTTAGTACATTTTCCCCAAAGCCCATTTTTCCTCAAAATTTCCTTATTTCTCTTGATGACACTCCCATCCTTCCAGTCACTTAGGTTTTCAATCTAAGAGACATTCCCCAGTTTTTCACTCTCTCACATCCCTACCACATCCAATCAATTGCCAAGTCTTATTAATCCTACCCTCCTCATCTTCTTTGAAATCTATCCCCTTCTTTCCACTCATATAACCTCTACCCATTCCAGGGCCTAATCACCTCTTGCGGGGATTGTTGCCATAGTCTTCTAATTGGTTTCTCTGCCTCCAGTCTCTTATTTCTATAATTCATCCCCAACACAGCTGCTAAATTGCTATTTCTGAAACACGTTTTTGATCAGATCACCTTACTACTAAAATATCTTTCCCCATCTTTACGATCTTATTATATTATTCCCCTTCATGATCTGTTCTAGTCAAACTGGCCTACTAGTTATTTCCTACACAGAATATTCCATCTTCTGCCTCCATGATTTTGAGCAAGTGTTTTTTTTCCATGCCTGGAAAGATCTCCCTCCACATCTCTGCCTCATAGAATCTCTAGCTTCCTCCAAAGCATGACTCACCTTCTACTTGTAGACTTTCCTAATCCCCCAAATGAATTACATTTGTTCCCTTTGAAATTTCTTCGTATTTTTAATGGCCGGTGCATTTTAAATTACATGTGCACATGTCCTATCCTTTTATTAAAATGTAAACTCTCAACAACAGAGACTTTTTCAGTTTTGTCTTTGTATCCCAAGGATTTCACATCATAATTTACATATGTAGGGTATCCCAAAAAATCTTAAAGCAATTTTTAGCTTTAAAAATGGCAGAAATATAAATGCTCCAAACTTGCAAAAACATTCGAAAAGTTTACTATTTACATTTTGAAAATATTGATATTATTAAAATTCAACATAACCATCTTCTTGTATTATACATCACATTATTTGATTTTCAGACCTTGTAAATACTTACATCAGCTGCTGCTTAGTGACTGAAAAGATTCTGTTTGAAATAATCACCTTAAGATATGCAAAGCATGAGGTTTTGATACACACATAATAGTTTTGATGTGACACCACAAGAAAAAAATCTAATGGATATAGATCAGGTGACTGAGATGGCCAAAGAAGAGGACTTCCTCTATTAATCCACTGGTCTGAGAAAGTGTCATTACCAACTGTCAGTCAGTCAATAAACATTTATTAAGCACCTACTATGTGCTTGGCACATTGTTAAGTACTGGAGATACAAAGAAAAGTAAAAGACAGTCCCTAATTTCAAGAAGCTCACAGTCTAAGGGAGGAGGCAATTTGCAAACAACCATCAAGCGATGTACTGGATAAATTGGAAATAATTAACAAAGGGAAGGCACTAAAATTACAGGGGATCAGAAAAGATTTTCTGTAGAAATTGGCATTTTATCTAGGAGTAGGGGAAGACAGGGATTCTAGGCAGTAGAGATAAAAAGGGAGAGCATTTCAGGCATGGGGAACATTGAGTGAAAATGCCTGGAGTTGGGGAAAAGAGTGTCTTGTTCAGGGAATAGTGAGGAGGCCAGCGTCCTTAATCACATGGAGGCAAGGGGTGTGTAAGAAGACTAGGAAGGTGGTGGTGGGGGGGGGGTGGATATTCTGAAGGGCTGTAAATGCCAAACAGAGGATTTTCTATTTGATCCTGTTGGATCTGGTGACCCTACAGTGTACTGAGAAATGAGGGAGAGGATGACTGAGTGCAGAACAGACTGGAGTGGGGAAACACTTGCAGCAGGAAGACAAATTACAGGTAGAATGTAAGCTCCTTCATTCCTCAATTGATAAATGGTCAAAGGATATTAAATAGGCAGTTTTCAGAAGAAGAAATCAAAGTTAACTATAGTCATAGGAAAAAAATGGTCTAAATCACTGTTGATTAGAGAAATGCTAAGGAAAACAACTCTGAGGTGCCAATTCATACCTATCAGATTAGCTAAAATGATAGAAAAGCTAAATGATGGAAAGAATGTGGAAAATTAGGTACTTTCCACTTTTGGTGGAGTTGTGAACTGGTGCAACTATTCTGGAGAACAATTTGGAAGTATGCCCAAAGGGTTATCAAACTATGCAAACCCTTTAATCCACTACTAAGTCTGCATCTCAAAAAGATCAGGGAAAAGGAAACAGAACCTGTGTGTACAAATATATTTGTATCAGTTCTTTTTGTGGTGGCAAAGAATTGGAAATTGAAAGGCTGCTTATCAATTTGGGAAATGACTGAATAAGTAGTGGCATATGATTGTGATGGAGTACTATTTTGTTATAAGAAATGACAAGGGTGGGGGGGTAGTTTCAGAAAAACTTGGCAAGGCCTGTATAAAATGATGCAAAGTAAATTAACAAGAACTGGGAGATCATGGTGCACAGGCATAACAGTGTTGTAATGATGATCAACTGTGAAAGTCTTGGCTACTCTGATCAATACCATGATCCAAGACAATTCCATATGGCTCATGATGAAAAATTCTGTCCACCCGAGAAAGAACTGAGTAACTCCCATGAGTGCAATAACATGTTGTATTCAGTCTTATGAAATATGTGATGCAGTGGATAGCAAGCAGGCCCCAAAATAGGAAGACCTGGGTTCAAGTTCTGACTCCAATACATGCTAACAGTGGGACCCTGGTAAATCAGGGAAGTTCTCAGCATCCCATACAATGATCTGCACTGGTAGAAGAAATGTCCTTAGTAGGAATTACTTATACCAATGAAACCACAGTTCCCATCCAAAAAATAAACATGTGCTTGGACCAAAGACCACAGGTTTATAGCCACCCCTGCCAACTTCTCTCCACTCCTCAGTAGTGACAGCACTGAATATAATTACATAGTTGGCTCCATCTCAAGGACTGCCCTGTAGTCCCAGCACAGATACTTTTTACATTCCTTTCAGAAACTAAGGCTGGAGAGCTTTCCTGTGATGTGTGTAATGGAAAGAACACGGAACTTGAAGTCAGAGGACATGGTTTGCAGTAGCAACATAGGGAATGGGGCAGTGAAAATAAGGGTAATATGAAGTAAGATCTTTCTAATTCCAAGTCAGGAACTCTAATCATTATGTCAACCCATATCTTGCTCTCTTCAGGAAAGTCAAATGCTGCTATATAATAATATTAGAATTTATATTGGACTTTCTTTTTAAAATACATTTTTATTGATATTCTCTGTTTATCACATCACCATCATATCCCATGTACCCCTCTCCTGATCCCTCCAGGAAGGCACAATTCATCAATACATTGAAAATTCTGAAAACCTATGCAGTGTTTAACACCAGCAGACATCCCATATTCCCAAGGGGTGGTAGGTCTGGGCTGTCCTCTCTAATCTCAGCATTCAAGTCCCACTTGATCTTCGTAATTTTGTTACATTTACTTTTGTTTTTTTGATGTGTCATTGTTCTTCCAATTTCCATTGTTGTAGTGACTGTGTACTATATTTTGTTTTTAAGGCTCTGTTTACTTTGTTTTCCATTAGTTCGTATAGCTCTTTCCATGCTTCTCTATTCATCACACATATAATTTCTTATAGCACAGTAGTGTTCCATTACATTCATGTACCACAATTTGTTTAGCATTCCCCACTCAATGTACATCTACCCTGTTTCCAATTCTTAGTTAACCACAAAAAAGTGCTGCCACAAATATTTTAGAGTATATGGGGACTTTTTTCTTACTGATGCTTTCCATGGGGTACAAGCCCAGTAATAGCATCTCTGGCTCAAAGAGTATGAGAATTTTAGTAACTTAATTTGCATAATTCCGAATTTCTTCCCAAAATAGTTGTACCGCTTCACAGCTCCTCCAACAATGTGTTAGTGTGCCTATCTTCAAACAACCCCTTCAACATTGACTATTGCCATTTTAAAAACTTTTTTTTTTGTCAATTTGCAGTGTGTGAGGTGAAACCTCTGGGTTCTTTTGATTTATAATTATCTTATAATTAGTCATTTGAAACTTTTTTTATGTGGTTGTGAATACTTTGCAGTTCTTCTGAGAACTGTTTGGTCTTATCATTTGACCATTAATCCATTGGGGAGTGATGTGTGTGTGTGTGTGTGTGTGTGTGTGTGTGCGCACATGTGTGTGTCTATCGTTTATATATCGTGGATATCAAATCCTTATCAGAGAAATTTGATATAAACATTTGATCACTTCTCTTTCAGTTTAAGGAATAAAAGTTATCTATTTTATCTTTTGTAATTACCTCTATCCTTTATATGGTTCAGAATGTATTTCTTACTCATAACTGTGAGAGGTATATGATCTGTTCTCTTCTAGTCATTTTATAGGGGGATCTTTAATATTAAGATCACACATCCATTTAGAACATATTGCAGTGTGTGTTATAGGATGTAGTCTAAACCTAATTTCTGCTTTCCAGTTTTTCTAGCAGTTTTTATCAAATAGGGAGGTTTTCCCCTGGGTAACTTATTTTCCATTTTATCAAACTCTGGGATGTTGAGTTCTATTGTTTCTGAATCTCACTTGTCATTCTATTGATCTACCTCTCTATTCTCTAACCAATACCGAATAGTTTTTGTGACTGCTTCTTTTAGTTTGAGGTCTGAAGTGCTATTCTTCTTTCACCCTTTACTTCTTTTCATCATTTCCCTTGATATTCTAAATCTTTTATTTTTCCGAATGAATTTTGTTATTATTTTATCAAGCTCTGCAAAGTATTCCCTTGGTGATTTGATTGTCATAGCATTAAAATTGTAAATTAATTTCGACAGTATTCTCATTTTTATTATATTGGCACATCCTAGCCATTAACACTGAATATCCCTCCAGGTATTTAGGCTGTTCTTTATTTCTTTAAGGAGCACGTTGGAGTTGAATCTATGTCTTTTGTGTGCTTTGGAACATTGATCCTCAGATATTTTATCATTTTGTATTTACTTGGAATGGGATTTCCCTTTCCATTATGGCTTCGTATGGTTTGTTATTATTACATAGAAAGACTGTTGATTTTTGAGGATTTCCTGTGTAGCCTACAACTTTGCTTAACTTATTTATTGTATCATTTACTATCTTTTCTGATTCCCTTGGATTTCCAAACAAATTATCATATTATCAGCAAAGAGGGATAGTTTTATCTCCTTTTTCATTGTTCAATTGTATCCAACTCTTAGGCCCCTTTTGGGTTTTTCTAGGCAAAGATGCTAGAGTGGTTTGCCTTCTCCAGCTCATTTTACAGATGAAGAAACTGAGGCAAACAGGGTTAAGTGACTTGTTTAGGGTCACATGGCTAGTAAGTGTCTGAGGCTGGATTTGAACCCAGAAAGATGAGATTTCCTGACTCTAGGCTTGACTGCTCTATCCACTATGCCTCCCTAACTGTCCCTTTATTAGCACTTTCAGAACTATATTACATAATAGTAGGGAGAGAAGGCATCCTTACTTCACTCTATATTTATTGGGAAAGGATTTACTATGACCTTGTTGAATACAGTGTGTTCTCTTGGTCTTAAATAGATGGTTTTCATGATGCTAAAAAGGAAGAGTTTCCTCTGTGCCTATACTCGGAAGAGTTTTTGGTTTGTTTGTTTAGCATAAATGACTGTTACACTTTGTCAAAGGCTTTTTCTGGATCTGTTGAGATGATCATGTGGTTTTGGATTTTTTTTTTTTAGTATAATTGGATAAAGCACCAGGCCTATAGTCAGGAAGACCTGAGTTCAAATCTGTTCTCAGACACTTACTAGCTGTGTGACCCTAGTCGAGTCATTTAACCCTGTTTGCCTCAGGTTCCTCATCTGTAAAATGAATTGAAGAAAGAAATGGCAAACTACTTTAATTTCTTTGCCAAGAAAACATCAAATGAGGGTCACAATGAGTTAGAAATGACTGAACGACAAATTACATTGATTGTGTTTCTAATGTTGAAACATTCTTTCATGCCCTGGCATAGATTGCACTTGATCCTAAAGGATAATTTCTTGGATAAATCATTGTTATCTGTTTGAAAGGATTTTGTTTACAACATTTTAATCAATGTTTGTTAATGCTATTTGCCTACTGTTTGCCTTCTGAATTTTATCTTTCCCTTATTTAGGTGTTAGTACTATATTTGCCTCATAAAAGGATCTGATAAGGTGCTTTCTTTTTCAATTTTTGAGAATAATTTGTGAATTACGGGTATTGACTATCCTTTAAAAGTTTGATAGATTTCTCCTGTAAATCTATCACCTTCAGTAGTTTTTTTCTTTGATAGCTCCTTTACAGCTAGATCTATTTCCTTTTCTGAGATCAGGTCTCTATTTAGTCTTCTGATACATTGGGTATTTCATATTTTTGATGGTATTTCTCTATTTCTTTTGTGAAGTCAGTTTTGTTAGCATATAACTGCAAAATGTTCTGACTATTCTTTCTATTTCTTTTGGTTTTACTCTAATTTTACCTTGTTCATTTGACATTTTATTGATTTGATATTTTGTTTTCTTCTTTTTAAGCAAGTTAGCTAAGGGTTTATCAATTTTATTAGTCTTTTCAAAGAGCCAGGTTTAGTTTTATTTATTATTCCTATGCTTTTTATCTCAATTTACCTATTTCCCCTCTCATTTTTAATATCTCTCCTTCTGACTTTATTTTAGGTTTATTTATTTGTTAATTTTCTAATTTAAAATGTGTATTCAGTTCATTAATCTTCTCTTATTCTATTTTGTTAGTGTAAGGATATGATTTCCCCCCTGAGGACTGCTTTAGATTTACCCAGAAATTTTGCTATGTTGTTTTATCACTTTCATTTTCTTTTACATAGTTATTAATTGTTTACATGATTTGTTCTTTGACTCACTTGTTATTTAAGATTTCATTGTTAAGTCTCCATTTGAAGCCCTATCTTTTGTTTCTTGTCCCTGAACCAATTTATATTCTTATTGTATTATGATCTGTAAAGGATGCATTGAATTCTTCTGTCTGTTTCACATTTATATTGTATTTTAAGGCTTGCAAAGTATTTTACAAATACAATCTGCTTTTATCCTCACAACCTGGGAGGTAGGTGTAACTATTACCTCCAATTTAGAGATGAGGAAAGTGAGGCTATGAGAGGTTAGGTGACTTGGCCAGAGTTGCACAGCTAGCAAGTGTCAGGGGCCAGATTTGAACTGAGGTCTTTCTGACCCCAGGTCCAGAGACCTATCACCACCTAGCTGCCTTTGCCTATCTGACAACAGTGAAACAATCTAAACAGGATGGGTGGAGTCACCGTGATATTTCTTTCTTTCCTTTTTTTTAATCAAAGAATCCCATTTATCCAAGTTAATAGAAAAACAGAAGTCAGAGAAAGTATCCATATGAGAATATATACGGGACAATACAGATTGAAGGTGTTTTCCCATTGGAAGTAAGATATCTCAGCTCAACCAAAAGAGGGCCCAAGCAAGACCTTACCCAAGGGAAAAAATTTCCCAAGGTATTTCATGTAGCAAGCTGTGAATGAGGACATGATCTAAGTTCTCTAGATAGGCTTCTTCCCATAGTCACTTTCTCCCTGTAGTAAACTGAAATGTATCTGGAATTGCTCACCTTCTCTCAAAGCTGGAAGACAGAAAAGCCTGAAGAGACTCAACATCAGATCTCTCTTCTTTCAACATGCAGGCATGGAGCATTGATCTCCACTAATGAGGAAAGAGACCTATAGCAAATGCAGAGAAGTCTCAAAAAAGATCCAGATTAGCTCTAAGTTTTGCTGCTGCATGAGGGTTTTCTGAATGTTGGAGATAATAGCCAGCAACACCCACTAACATGAACACAACAGGGTTGCTTCAGTGACACAGGTCAGGTACACTTTACCAGGAGGACCCAAGGGTATTTGGAAAAAAATGCCAAGAAGCAGAGGTTGATAGAAACTAGAAAATACAGAAAGAAGAGAAAAGTGAGAATCTGAGATGTGTTTTCAGCCAAGAAGGTGGCCAGACAGGAGTGTGACTTATGTCATAGGAGAACCATCTATTACAGCAATAAAAGTGTGGAGGAGAGTGGTTTGTCAGGAAAGGTAGGAAAAGATGGAACCAGATCAAGATATATGTTCTGTGCTGATATTCCGACCATTTTTAGAATGAGGAGAA
Organism: Trichosurus vulpecula; assembly: GCF_011100635.1. Lineage (NCBI taxonomy): Eukaryota > Metazoa > Chordata > Mammalia > Diprotodontia > Phalangeridae > Trichosurus > Trichosurus vulpecula. The sequence goes on along the minus strand of NC_050575.1, from coordinate 26,561,231 downwards.
TCAGTAACTGGACCCACTTAATAAATTTAACAAGCATTGGAAGGGACAGGATGACAAAGAGCTGGGATAAAATGTTAACTACACTTCCAATCACAAAGCCACTACTGAGTCCTTTAGTTGTGTTTACAAATGATGGGAGATGTGACTTGCAAGTTAACTGGAAGAGGGAAGATATTGGGGAGATGAGGCTGCCTCTAGGGGCAGATTCAGCACCATCTTTTCCTCTGTTTCTTCGGTCCAAAGTATGGCAATTAAGCCAAATTGGTCTCAATAGACTGTCTAGAAGACAAGATGGAAGAGGAGGCATTCTGAAAATTTTATTTGGTGGTGGACTACTTTTGCTGAAACTTTGGAGTGATGAAGGTGTGGAATACTGTGGAGGTGGGCAAGTGTAGCGGAAAGAGATCTAGAACGGCAATTGAACAAGGTTAGACTGATAAATGTTTAATAATCAGCAAGACAAAACAAAAAAATGTGTGTATGACACAGTTAGGTCTAATCTGTATTATTAATATTTTCTCTATTACTTTCTGATTCTAGACAATCAACAAAGTAATAAATTAAGCCCTGATTTACAGCATTTTCCAATTTTGAGATATTAAAGATCACATTGAAAATTTAACAGTAAACTCTATTCTGTTGGAGCTAACTCCAGCACATACCTGGAATCAAGATACCTGAATCTGAGACCTAGCTCTATCATTAACTCACTAGGTGGGCGAGTTTAGACAACAGCACTCCCTTTTCTCAACCTTACCCAGGGAGCTGGACCAAGTGATTTCTTAAAATCCCTTCTTTGTACTAATACAGAAAAAATACAGTCATTCCTAGACTACATTAGGAAGACATACAACACAGGTCAGCACCACAGCTCTGTAGACCTTCAGTTTGGTAGTCAGTCTAATACCTCTTCTCTCCCATACTTTCCTTCGGAGCCTCCCCAGAATTGACCTAGCTTTGGCAATGTGTGCTTCAACCTCATTATCATTATGTTTATCCCTAGAAAGTATACTACCAAGGTAAGTGAACTTATCCACAGCATTCAAAACTTCTCCATTTGCTGTAACTGATGGTTCCATGTATAGATAGTGTGGTGGTGGCTGATGGAGCACTTGGGTTTTCTTGGTGTTAATTGTTAGGCCAAAAGTAGCACAAGCAGCAGAGAATTGATCCATACTTTGTCACATCTCAGCTTCAGAGGCCGCACTGAGTGCACTATCATCTGCAAACAGAAAATCATGCACCAGCACTCCTTCCACTTTGGTCTTGGCTTGTAGCCTTTTCAAGCTGAAGAATTTACAATCAGTGCAGCGACTGACCTAGATGCCTTGTTCATCCTCACTGAAAGCATTACATGGTATGGCTGAAAACATCATGGTAAAAACCATGGGAGTAAACACATAGCCTTATTTCACTCCATTGGTGACTGGGAAGGTACAAGAGGATTGTCCATTATCTAGAACCTGGGCAAGCATGCTGTCATGAAATTGACATACAATGCTGAAGAACTTCTGCCAGCAACCAAATTTTGACATAATTTTCCATCAGCCCTCATGACTAACAGTATCAAAGACCTTGGTAAGATCTACAAACATTATGTACAAATCTCTGTTCTGCTCCTGGCATTTCTCCTGGAGTTGTTGGCCAGCAAACATCATATCGACTGTTCCTCGGCCCTTTCTAAAGCCACACTGGCTCTCAGGTAGATGACCATCTTCCGGGGGAAGGATCAGCCTGTTAACGAGGACGCTGACAAGAATCTTGCAAGCAATGACTAACAGAGAGACTCCCCTGTGATTGTCACAAGATAATCTATTTCCTTTACCTTTATAGAGATGGACAATGGAGGCGTCCTTGAACTCCTGGGGGATAACCTCCTCTTGCCATATAACCTGGAAAATTTCAGTCAGCTTTTGTATGAGCAAGGGACCCCCTACCTTGTAAATCTCAGCTGGAATAGAATCAGCACCAGGTGCTTTCTCACATGAAAAGAGACTAATGGCATTCAAAAGGGTATGGGAGCCTCCAAAGGAAAGTATGGGAGAGAAGGGGTATTAGACTGACTACCAAACTTAGGGTCTATAGAGCTGTGATACTGACCTCATTGTGTATGCCTGCGAAACCTGGACAGTATACCAGTGCCATGCCAGGAAACTGAATCACTTCTATTTGACTTGAATTAGGAAGATTCTGAAGGTCACCTGGCAGGATAAGGAACCAGGATAAAGAACCAAACTTGTACCAAAAACACTGAGGTCCTTACTTAAACTAAACTGCCAAACATTCACACTCTGCTTCAGAGAGCACAGCTCTGATGGGCTGGCACGTTGTTCAAATGCAAAATGTACGTTTGCCAGAAAGACTATTTTATGGAGAATTCACACAGGGCAAGGGTTCACATGGTGGTCAGAAGAAGCTATACAAGGACACTCTCAAGGTCTCTCTGAAGAACTTTGGAATTGATTGTGTGACATGGGAGACACTGGCACAGGACTGTTCAGCACACATCAGAGAAGGTGCTGTGCTCTATGAGCAAAGCAGAATTGAAACTACTCAAAGGAAATGCAGGATGCACAAATTTAGAGTATACACCCCAAATGTTCACATGGACTATTTGTGCCTGACCTGTGGTAGAGTGTTCCGAGCTCTTATTGGTCTGATCAGCCACAGTTGGACACATTGAAACTTGACTCTAGCGTAATGATGTTATTTTGGTCCTCTCTGAGAATGAAGGACAACAACCACATTAGGACGAGAGTTATATGTGACTACCATTCAGGGTTTTCCCCCAGACTGAGTTTAATTCAATTCAGTTCAATCAAGAGCGAAAAATCACTGACTTTGGAAAAGGAGGACCTGCCTTCAAATTCTTCCTTAGTCATTTGCTACCTGTGTTACCCTTAGAGAAGTCATTTCACCTCTTTGGGCCTCAGTTTTCCCACCCAAACCCATTTCTCTTGAAACTTCACTCTTCCTTTTGAAGGCACCAGCAGCCTTCACAACCTTGGTGTCATCTTCCTCTTCTCATTCTCTCTCAACCCATTCATATGGTTACCAAATCTTGTCTGCTCTACTTCCACATCTCTCACATTTAATGCCTTCTTTATACTCCCACAGCCACCACTGTAGCTCAATGAGCCAAGTCAACAAATTTGTAGTTGAACATTCAATATTTTTCAGAAAGTGCCCAAATTATTCTGTTGATTAGAATTTTGTTTGTTTGAGAATAACATGAAAGAAGTGGACTGGCACTCAAAAACTTTATTGACAGAGAATGTTGGAATAAAACTGGTTGTCAGAGGATTTGACTGGTTCTATATTTAGAACATTCAATTTTCCAAACTAGAAAAACAAAAGATGAATTTAAACATGAATTCCCTTATAGACCCCTGAAAGTGGCTCTTTTTTGCATGGATTCTAGCTATTGACTATGTTAGGGTTAGAAGAGTTTGAGCAAATAGTATTTTCAAATTGATCATACATTTTAATCACATTGTAAGATGTAAAAATTGCACCAAAAACAGACAACAACTTTAGAAATTTAAATTTCAGTCTCACATCAGAGTCTTTAAAACTTCCAAGAAGCCTTTTTTTTTAATCTTCTCTGATGATCAGTTATTGTCTTTGTCAAAAGGTAATTGCAGGAGGTTGAACAAGTACCACTACCCAGGTTTCTATTAAAGCATGAGTGCATTGCCAGCCACATTGGGAAATTGCTTCTTCTATCATAGTCATTCATTCACTCACTTACTCATTCATCCAACCCTTACAGGAACTCCTTTTAGTTTATATTTGTTGTTGTTGTTGTCCTTCATTTTCAAAGAGGATCAATGAAACCACAGGGTAATATCTTTTTTTTAAATTTTAGACCATGTTTTACTTGAGGGTCTTGGTCAAGTTTCTAAATCACTTTGGATCAAGGGCTTGAGTCAATTTTGCTTGAACGAAAATGCAGAATGAGTTACGTTAATTTGCCAACCTCCTAAAGTGAGCCCCAATGTTCTTTTATAGAACCTGGATCAAAGTGAACCAGTATGAATGGGTACCAACCCTGTATGTTTTCTTTTTTCTCCTGACTTTTTTTAAAAATTAATTTATTTAATATTTTTAGTTTTCAACATAGATTTTCACAAGAGTTTGAATTACAAATTTTCTCCCCATTTCTACCCTCAACCCCACTCCAAGATGGCATATATTCTGATTGCCCCATTCCCCAGTCAGCCCTCCCTTCTGTCACCCCACTCCCCCACATCCCCTTTTCCCTTACATTCACGTAGGGCAAGATAGCTTTCTATGCCCCATTGCCTGTATATTTTATTTCCTAGTTACATGTAAAAATTATTTTTGAACATCTTCTTTTAAAACTTTGAGTTCCAAATTCTCTCCCCTCTCCCCTCCCCATCCACCCTCCCTAAGAAGGCAAACAAGTCAACATAGGCCACATGCGTGTCATTATGTAAAACCCTTCCACAATACTCATGTTGTGAAAGACTAACTATATTTTGCTCCCTCCTATCCTATCCCCCTTTATCCAATTTTCTCCCTTGACCCTGTCCTTTTTTGAAAGTGTTTGTTTTTGATTACGTGCTCCCCCTATCTGCCCTCCCTTCTATTATCCTCCTTTTTTATCTCCTTCCTCCTTCTTTCCCGTGGGGTAAGATACCCAATTGAGTGTGTATGTTATTCCCTCCTCAGGTCAAATCTGATGAGAGCAAGATTCACTCATTCCCCCTCACCTGCCCCCTCTTCCCTTCCTACAGAACTGCTTTTTCTTGCCACTTTTACGCAAGATAATTTACCCCATTCTATCTCTTCCTTTCTCCCTCTCTCACTATACTCCTCTCTCATCCCTTAATTTGATTTTATTTTTTGAGATATCATCCCTTCATATTCAACTCACCCTGTGCCCTCTGTCTATACATATATATACGTGTGTGTGTGTATGTGTGTGTGTGTGTGTGTGTGTGTGTGTGTGTGTGTGTGTGTGTATATATGTATATATGTATGAATGTATATTCCCTTCAGCTACTGTAATACTGAGGTCTCATGAATTACACATATCATCTTTCCATGTAGGAATGTAAACAAAACAGTTCAACTTTAGTAAGTCTCTTATGATTTCTCTTTCTTGTTTACCTTTTCATGTTTCTCTTGATTCTTGTGTTTGAAAGTCAAATTTTCTATTCAGCTCTGGTCTTTTCACTGAGAAAGCTTGAAAGTCCTCTATTTTCTTGAAAATCCATATTTTGCCTTGGAGCATGATACTCAGTTTTGCTGGGTAGGTGATTCTTGGTTTTAATCCTAGCTCCATTGACCTCCAGAATATCATATTCCAAGCCCTTTGATCCCTTAATGTGGAAGCTGCTAGATCTTGTATTATTCTGATTGTGTTTCCACAATACTCAAATTGTTTCTTTCTGGCTGCTTGCAGTATTTTCTCCTTGATCTGGGAGCTCTGGAATTTGGCAACAATATTCCTAGGAGTTTTCTTTTTGGGATCTTTTTCAGGAGGTAATTGGTGGATTCTATCAATTTCTATTTTGCCCTGTGGCTCTAGAATATCAGGGCAGTTCTCCTTGATAATTTTTTGAAAGATGATATCTAGGCTCTTTTTTGATCATGGCTTTCAGGTAGTCTAATCATTTTTAAATTCTGTGTCCTGGATCTAATTTACAGGTCAGTGGTTTTTCCAATGAGATATTTCATGTTGTCTTCCATTTTTTCATTCCTTTGGTTCTGTTTTATAATATTTTACTTTCTCATAAAGTCACTAGCTTCCACTTGCTCCAATCTAATTTTTGAGGTGATATTTTCTTCAGTGGTCTTTTGGACTTCCTTTTCCATTTGGCTAATTCTGCCTTTCAAGGCTTTCTTCTCCTCATTGGCTTTTTGGAGCTCTTTTGTCATTTGAGTTAGCCTATTTTTTAAGGTGTTATTTTCTTCAGTATTTTTTTGGGTCTCCTTTAGCAAGTCATTGACTTGTTTTTCATGGTTTTCTCGCATCACTCTCATTTCTCTTCCCATTTTTTCCTCTACTTCTCTAATTTGCTTTTCCAAATCCTTTTTGAGCTCTTCCATGGCCTGAGAACAGTACATGTTTTTCTTGGAGGCTTTTCATATAGGCTCTTTGACTTTGTTGACTTTTTCTGGCTGTATGTTTTGGTCTTCTTTGTCACCATAGAAAGATTCCAAAGTCTGAGTCTGAATCTGAGTCCATTTTCCCTGCCTGGCCATGTTCCCAGCCAACTTACTTGACCCTTGAGTTTTTCAGCGGGGTATGACTGCTTGTAGAGTAGAGACTACTTTGTCCCAAGCTTCAGGGGCTGTGTTGTTGTTTTCAGAGCTATTTCTACACAGCAAGCTCTGCCCCAACAGCCCTACTCCTCCCCCAAGAACCGCCAACCCAGACCGCAACTCAGATCTAAGGTGGCTCTACACTCCTGTTCAGATCTGCCACTTAATTCCTCCCACCAGGTAGGCCTGGGGCCGGAAGCAACTGCAGCTCTAGCTCTGTAAGCAGCCTCAGAGCTTTGCCACCTCTGCTGCCCCCAGGGTGATGGCCGAACCAGGAACTCCTTTCACACTGTCCCAGAAGCTTTTCCCTACTAACCTTCTCTGTTGTCTTTGGTGTTTGTGGATTGAGAAGTCTGGTAACTGCCAAAGCTCACTGATTCAGGGCACTACAGCCTGTTCCTCCCAGCTCCTGGTCTGGTTGGTCCAGGTGCAGCCCATGCTGGGCTCTGCTGCACTCTGCTCCCACCTCTGTGTGATAGACCTTACCCAGTGACCATTCAGGCTGTCCTGGGCTGGAGCCCTGCTTCCCTCTGCTATTTCATGGGTTCTGCAGTTCTAGAATTTGTTTAGAGACATTTTTGCTAGTGTTTGGAGGGTCCTGGGGGACAGCTTTAGGCAAGTCCCTGCTTTCCAGCCGCCATCTTTGGAACTTGCACTTTTTGTATCTACTGTGCAGGTATATCATCCAGAGTTCACTGGGAAATAGCCCAAGGTGGGGTGACCTGAAGGTGTGGTTTTTGCCTTGAAACGTCACTAAGTCAACTAACAGTTGGGGCTGACTGGAAATATCCAGGTTGCTTCCATCAAATGTCTTGTTAGATAAGATGGATGTAAGAGAGTATACATATCTCTGGGTCTAGCATGCACATGATAGGCCAGTGAGTAGTGAATATCTTTATGACCTAGTTCATGGCCAGTTCAGCATGTACACAGGGAGTTGGACTAATAAATACTATAGGTACTGCTGGCTGCAGTATCAGGAGGAGAGATAAGTGTTTTGCTAGGGCATGCTGCCCTGCTTTGCTGGAGAGAAACTGCCGGGGATAGTGTTTTGAAGCTAGGGAGAGATGTGATTTTAGAACTGGATGTGGTTTTGGAATTGGGGTCCAGGTACAGCCACCCAAGCAGAGGCTAAGGAGAAATGTTAGAATTAGGGTCCAAGCACAAGTACCCAAGCACCCCATCACTATCTGATATCGCAGAAGAATATTATTAATGGAGGTGAGGGTAACAGTTGATGGTGATCAAGAGGTGGAATCTGAGGACTTGGGCTTTAAAGTATATTTTCCAGTCTTGTTTTAGGGAAGTATTCAGCTCTCTCTTTAGTTCTAAAAGGAGACCACGCTGTTGTGTAGGACCTTGTGTCATTAAATTTTTGGTTCAGAATGTGGGGTTCTTCATGCTGGAGACTGTGTTGCCATTTGTCATAGATGTGTCAGATCTTGGCAGAAATTTCAAGGGCATCAATAGGAAGCAGAGAAAAAGAATGATCTGCAAATGCTTCATGGAATCATGTATAAGATATATATATATATATATATATATATATATATATATATATATATATATATATATATATATGTATATGTATATGTATATGTGTGTGTGTGTGTGTGTGTGTGTGTGTGATAAGATAAAAACCTTTACCAGTCAGCAATGTATGGAAGGAGCTCAAAAACCACAAACTTAGGATCCCCAGGCAAACTGGCTCAAACTGGCCAGAGTTAACTCTTGGTCAGCAACAGTGTAGCAACTGCTTGGTAACTGAAATGGGCATATAGGGAATGTTGTAACCTGGAAGGATCAGGACCGATACTGATCCAGAAGGGAGGAGTTGCAGTTATTAACCCTACAAAATTTGCTTTTGCTTCTGTACTCAGTGCACTCTTCATTTCTGAGGATTTATGCCCACTTCTCAAGAACCAAAAGGCAAAACCCTTCAGCCTCTTGAATAAAACATTTGAGATGCCAACTTCAGAATTGAGTCTGGGGTCTTCTTTATAATACATGGAAGCTCAGATACGTAAGGGGTCTCAGTGACCATCTAGTCCAACCTGTTCTTGAATAAGAATCTCCTCTATCAGATCCCCAACAATGAGTCCTCCGGCTTCTCTTTGAAGACCTCTAGGAAGCAGGAATCCACTATTTCCTAAAATAGCCCATTCTTTTTCTGGTTAGCTCTAATTATTAGGAAAGTGTTCCATAAATCAATCCGAAATCTACTTCTTACTAACTTCTGCCTTCTGGGTCCAAGCAGCACAATTCTAATCCTTCTTCCATGTCACAGCCCTTTGCATACTGAAATAATCAGATTGATTCTGTATCATCTTTTAATTGATCCTACTTACAGATTTTGTCTTGTAACTGCCTAAGTTGTAGTTCTTTGTCTCTCAATTTAGTTCAGAAATTCAACTGGCCTATGATGAGTTAAGTTTAGAAATCCAATTTTCCTACTAATCACTGTTCTATTCTTGCCTCAAGGAAATATGCTATCCTTGTGGGATGTGGGTGGACACAAGGGAGTCTGGTCCAGTATCTACACACCACCAAGCTATCCTTCAAAGATATCTAGTTTATTATCCAAAGAAGTCAGGTTCACTATCTCTGCCTTTGCAGGTAGACTCAAACAATGAACATTTCTTAGTCAGAGAAGGGAAGGAGGTGTTTGTTTGTAGTCCCTCATTCTCAATTCCCAGCCAATCATATTATCCCCCATGCCTCAGCTCTGTAATCAATCATATTGATTTCACCATTCAGGATGTCTACCTCTTGTAAGCAGTCAGTACTTGTTCCCCAGCTATGAAATCCTGTTCTTTGTTCTGCACTTTCCAAAATTATAAAATAGAGCTATTTCCCACACTTAGGCTCTCAGCTTTGCTGAGGAAGCTAGATCCTATTTATTGGTAAATTTGTACTTTACTGACAAATTGATAATTCTCAGAATTTGGTGCCTCAATTTACCTTAATCTCATTTCTTACAATATTATAAGACAACTATCATGTCCTCCCTACACCTTTTCATCTGTTAGTTAATCATATCTTCATTTCCTTCAACTGATCCTTCTAGCACATGTTCTTCCACTATCATGGTCATCCTCCTCTGGATTCTTTCTAGCTTATAAATATACTTTCCAAAATGTGTAACTCAAAAAATTGGGACACCAATGCACTGTTGGCAGAGTTGTGAACTGATCCAACTATTCTAGAGAGCTATTTGGTGTCGGGGGTCCCCGACCAGCAAGGACCCCAATCTCGGGACGCAATGATGAGGTGGGAGTCAGAGTGGATACAACTTCAATTTATTGGGAGAAATCATCCGGTTTTATAGAGTTTTGCTCTACATGAGCAGAAGAAAGTGTCCAATGGGTAGGAGGATGACAGCATGGGAAGGAACAGAAATGTTGCAGAGGGACGGGATAGAAATGTTGCAGTATGGGTATATTGTTGCACTTTGATCCGGTATGGGTATCAATATCGGATGGGAAGGATCTGGATTGTTGCAATGTATGGTACACTATGGTTTCTACAAGTGTATGGGAAAGATTAGGACTGTTGCAAGATGGTTTCTGTAGGTGTATGGGAACAAGGGGGGATGCTGCCCTACAGTATCTATGGAGGCATGGGAATGCTCGGGCATGTTGCAAGACAGTATCAGAGCCGTATGAGCTACGTGAGGCACGAGGCAGGATGTCCCCGTAAAGTATCAAAGATGTTCCAGTAAGTAAAGTAACAAAGCATTGTGTCAGGCATTGTGTTAGGCACTGGTTCAAGAGCATTGGGTAATGGCCAGTTGGGTTCCTCCTTCTGGGCTTGTGAGTCCCTTGTGGACCGACTCTGCCTGCATGTGTAGGATGACTACAGGGGGCTGTCAAAGGCGGAGGCCCTCCCTCCAGGCGCCTGCCATTCCAGCTCCTACTAAGCCTGTCTGGTTTTACCCAGGAAACAGGTCAAGTGCTAGGGTCCTAACAGCCCCGGGGGCGGCACCAACCCCTTACAATTTGGAACTATGCCCAAAGGGCTATAAAACTGTGCATGCCCTTTGACCCAGCAATACCACTGTAAGGTCTGTACGCCAAAGAGATGAAAACAGGAAAGGATCTATATGTACAAAAATACTTATATCAGCACTTTTTGTGGTGGCAAAGAATGAAGGGATGTCTATCAATTGGGATATGGCAGAATAAGTTGTTGTATATGATTGTGATGGAATACTATTGTGGTGTAAGAAATGATGAGCAGGATGGCTTCAGAAAAACCTAGAAAGACTTACATGAACTGATGCAAAGTGAAGTGAAAAGAACCAGGAGAACACTGTACACAGTAACAGCAATGTTGTACGATGATCAACTGTGAATGACTTAGCTGTTTCAACAATACAATGACCCAAGGCAATTATGAAGGACTTAGGATGAAAAATGCTGTCTACCTTCAGAGAAAGAATTGATGGTCTGAATATATATTGAAGCACACTTTTTTTACTTTATTTTTCTTGGTTTTAATTTTTTGTCTGCGCTTTCTCTTGCAACATGACTAATAGGGAAATATGTTTTGGAAGATTGCACATACATATAATCTATACCAAATTGCTTGTTTTCCTAAGGATGCATCAAAGAGGAGAGAATTTGGAACTCAAAATAAAAAAAAAGTTAAAACTTTTTTACATGTAATTAAAAAATGTGAAACTAAAAAAAAAAATAAAACACGGAATTCAAAATAGAACACAATATTCCAAATGTGGTCTGAACTAGGCATATTAGCATATTAGCTCCTCGTTCATTGAAGTTTTGCTTATTAATGCAGTCTAAGCATCCATCAACTTTTGAGGCCACCGGCCACCATATCACACTGTTGTCTCATCTTGAGTTTGCAATTCACTACAACCCCATGGTGTTTTCTGAAAAATAGCTGATTTTTTTACTTACGTGAAAGAGTTCACATTTACCCTGTATTATATTTCATCTTTTTAGATCTGTCCTATTTGATGTGGGCTCTCTGGTTTAACTCTGTTATTCAACATATTAGTAATCTCTCCTAGATTTGTGTCACCTACAAATTTTATATGCATGCCATCTATCCAACTCATTGATAAAAATGGTAGATAGTACAGGACAGAACACAGATAACTGGGTAATTCCTGTGCTAGAGATCTCCTTCCAAATTGACATTAATCCACTAACAACTATTTTTGGGTTCATTCATCTCACCAGGTCCATATCTACCCAAGCCTATTGTTATATAGGTCACATCTTTTCATAAGAGCAATAGATTGTGTTTCATCAAGTATTTTCCTAGAATCTGAGTACATCATATCTACAGCATTCTCCTCATCTCTTGCTTTGGGGCTCCTCTACTCCAATGCATCTCTGAGTACTCTTTCCAATGCAGATCACAAATGATTCATGCCTACTCGTTGTGTGTGACTCTTGTGGATGTCCTCTCCTAACTTCACCACCATGGGTCCTCCCAATGTGTTGGCAGCCTTCTTTGAGTTCTCTTATTTTAATGATATCAATGAAGCATGGAGTTTTTCCACTGCTTATACCATGGGAAATGATACATTTTTAGACAGGTCTTTCATAATTTTCCTTGAGGGTGGTCTTTATACTGCTTTTTCTACATAATTCCTCATTTATAAAGTGTTGCAGGCTACTGGAAGCTTTTGCATTTCCATTTTGGTGATCCTCAATTTCAGTTCTTCAGAGCATTCAGAGCCATATAACATCACCAGAAGAAAATCGGTGGTAAAAGATGAGCCTTTCTTTTAGGGACAAGCTTGGGTTCATTAAAAAACTTTGCTATCATGCAAATGTAATCCTGACAAAAATAGAAATAAAGATAATATGGCATGATCTCTTTTTCATGAAGCCATAATTCCTCTTTGTGATCTCTGATTATTTTTCTAGACATTCACCAACCATCCATTTAATAATATATTCTCAAATTTTTGCCTGGAATCAAATCAAGTTCACTGGCCTAAAGTTTGCAGTCTCCACTTTCTCTTCTCTTTCAGGGGAAATGGGATACTATTTGCCCTCTTCCATTTTCTGCCATCTTTCAAAAATGGCTCAGCAATCATGTCCATCAGTTCTTTCAGTCCTCTAGGACTGAACCAACTGGACCTGGCAAACTGAACTTACCAGTAGCAGTTCTTGCTATCTCCCTATGTATATCAGGACTTAACCTCTTCTTAGACATTTTGTTATATCCTTTCCAGCTTGAAGATTGTTCTTGTCAGAGAAGACAGAAGCAAAATAAAAGTTGCCCATCTCTGCCTTATTTCCATCATCTATTATTGTTGCCTCATCTATTTTATCTAACCTCATTACTCAACTGAAAGTGCCCTCTGCAGAGTTAGGAATGATTTATTAATTGCCAAATCTGATGACCTTTGCTTAATTTTCATCTTTCTTGACCTATCAGCTTCATTTGACACTTTGAGACACCCTCACCTCCTGGATACTCTCTCTTCTCCAGGTTTTCACATGATCATTCTTAGTTCTCTTCCTCCTTGTCTGACCATTCTTTTTCAGTGTCCTTTCCTGTTTTTTTCATATTATACTCCCTAACTGTGATGGCTTCTCAAGGTTCTTTCCTAAGCCCTCCTGACTTCTTTCTCTCTCTACTCTTGCTTTCTTCTCCTTCTCTATTTTGTCTCTCTCTGTTTCTGTCTCTCTGTCTCTATATCTATCTCTGTGCCTCTATTTCTGTTGGTCTGCCTCTGTCCCTGTCTCTCTCCTCATCAGTATTCATGGATTTAACTATCATTTCTATGTGAATATCTACTGGTTCTATATATACAGCCTCAATCTTTCCCTTGAGCTTCAGTCTTGAATTACTAATTACATATTGGACATTGCAAACTGAATACCTTGGAAACATCTTAAACTCAACATACAAAAACTTAGCTCATAATATTTCCCCACAAATCATGCCCCCCTTCTTCCAAACTTTCTTATTTCTGTGGAAGGCACTATCATCTTTCCAGTTTTCCAGGTTCATAACCTTAATATGATCCTGAATTCCTAACTCTCCCTCAACCTACATATCAAATCCATTGCCAGATCTTGCCATTTTTAACTTCATAATGCATCTGACTGCTTCTCTCCATTCACACAGACCCTCATTGCTACTTGCCTAGATTATTGCCGACAGCCTCCAAATTGGTCTCCCTGTCTCAAATCCCTCCCTACTTAAGTCCATTATAACACACTATTGCTAAAATAATTTTTCTTTAACACAAGCATGACCAAATGCTTTCCCTGCTCAATCAAATCCTGTGGTTTCCTATTGCCTCTAGGACCAAATACAAACTCCTCTGTTTACCTTTTAAAGTTCTACACAACTTGGCCCTATCTTTCCATCCCCACTGATCACTACTCACCCTTCTATACTTTGCTGTTGAATCAAATTGAACCAGTTGTTCCTCACACATAACAGTCCATTTCTCATCTCTCTGATTTTGCACTGGCCATTCTACATGTGTGGAATGAACTCCCTCCTTTTTGCCACCTCTGAAAATCCCTCTCTTCCTTTAAGATCTACTTCACGAATTTGGAACTATGCCCAAAGGTTATTAAGGGCAGCTAGATGGCATAGTGGATAGAGCTCTGGCCTCAGACACTTACTAGCTGTGTTACCCTGGGCAAGTCACTTAACCCTGTTTGGCTCAGTTTCCTCATCTGTAAAATGAGCTGCAGAAGGAAATGGCAAACCACTCGAGTATTTTTTGAAAGAAAATGTCAAATGGAGTCCTGAAGAGTCAGATATGACTAAAATAACTGAACAACAACGAACAAAGATCTATAAAACTGTGTACTTTGTCACTCAGAAATATCATTATTAGGTCTATATCTCAAAGAGATCAAAGAAAAAGGGAAATGATCTATATGTATAGCAGCTATTCTTATGGTGGCAAAGAATTGAAAACTGAGGTGAAGCCCATCAATTGAAGAATGGCTAAACAAATTGTGGTCTATAATAAATATTGTTGTGCTTTAAGAAATTAAGAGGAGGATGGTTTCAGAAAAATTTGGGACTACTTACATGAACTGATAGAAAGTGAAGTAAGCAGAACCAAGAGAAGATTGTACATAGTAACAGCAACAGTTTAACAATGATTAATTGTGAAAGACTTAGCTACTCTGATCAATGCCATGATTCATGACATTTCCAAAGGACTCATGATGAAAAAGGCTATCCACCTCCAGAGACAGAACTCATGAAGTCTGAGCGCAGATTGAAGCATGTTATTTTAAATTTTCTTTATTTTCTTGCTTCTCCTTGGCTAACATGGAAATATGTTTTACATGACTTCATATGTATAAAGGATATCACAATGCTTGTCTTCTCAATGGGTGGGGAAAGGGCAGGAGGGTGTATCAGGAGGGCAGAGTTTATAATCTCAAAGAGGATCATAAACATGTCTGAAAGGTTCGGAATCGCTGGATATAAGAAACTCTCAAAGTAGAAGGCAGAAGAATCAAAACATTTATTTAGGCTCAACAGTAACCAACCCATGAACCAGCAACCCCATTTTGATATGTTGATCATAATCTTCCAGGCCCAATAAGTACGCCTTGCAAGAGTAACCAGGAGGCTACAGAGAAGCATGATTGCGTAAAGCAAAATCATGCTTCCCCCTCGATGGTAATAAGATTACCCACTGGCCTGAAGTCTTTGTTCAGCTTCCTCCCGTGGATCAGCTCTGCTACTGGCAGCTCCTGCCTCAGCTGTGTCTGTGGCTGAAACTGACGTAACTGTCGTAACTGCCTCTGTAACTGCCTCTGGCTCCAACTGTCGCTGTAACTGTCGCTGTAATGGCCTGAAGTCTTTGTTCAGCTTTCTCCCGTAGGTTAGCTCTGCTACTGGCAGCTCCTGCTTCAGCTGTGTCTGTCGCTGTGGCTGTAACTGACGTAACTGTCGTAACTGCCTCTGTAACTGTCGTTGTAACTGTCGCTGGCTCCAACCGGAAAAGGAAGAGAGAGAGTCTTCAAGCTGTCCTCTCCCCTCTTATAGGGTTTTTGACATCATCAAGCTCCGCCCAAATGACCAGGGCCGATTGGTTCCTGAGTTGGCTCCTCCCCCTAGGGTAGACCAGGTTCTGGAGCTAACACCTCCCCTCAGCCAGCCCCATGACTCATCACACAGGAAGTTCTGGTCCTGCCCCGGAAGAGCAAGCCCCAGCGTCCAGGGAAGCTCAATGAGGTAAACTGAGTCATTCAAAGAAAACAAAAGCCATTCTGGTTACACTCCACCCCTTGTTATAGGATACATAATCTAATCAGCCATGTATCCTAGAACATACATTGTGATCCAATTACAAAGGAAACTAAAACATATCATTCATTATAAAGCAAAACATATCATTCAGTGACATTCCCAAACATTGGTTAACGATTCAAATGCGATCCACCCCTAGATCCCAGCAAAATAATCTCTTCAATCAATCATCCCCAAAATAATTATTAATAATTCAAATGTCCACCCCTAAATCCTTGTATCCATTACATAGGATCAATAATATCATAACAATAAAACAATACAGCAAGGATAACACAAAATAAGTAAACAGAACACTATCATCATTTCCACCCCCCTTGAACGATTGGGGCTCAAAATCTTGGGGTGAGGGGTGAAGGTCTCATTTTCCATAGCTTCTTCATGCTGAAATTGGATGTAGAGATGGCCCTGCCCCCAAAAAGTCCCATTCCAGAGGTCATTTCTTTAACAAGCTGGCAGGAATTCCAAGAATGCTACATGCTTAGGCAGTCACCGGAAAGTGCAGGGTGCTTAAGCCTGAAGGAAACAAAACTAGCAACAAGGTTAGCCAAAACAAAGGACAAAAAGAATAGACAAGTATGGACTATAATTCTTCAAATAAAATCATCTCAAGTTTGGTTGAGATTTCAGTTATGCAAAGATCCAACATCAGAGCCAAACTCAGGTGGGAAATGTTTCTTTTCAAAAGGAACATAATGAGGAAGCCAAGAGGATCCCACCCTAGATATAGACTAAGATTGTCCTCCCAGCCTTTCCCCAGATGTACAAGTTTTCATCCGTTGATCACACAAGGTCACCTTCACTCTGAGTGGCTTGTAGGCTTGCAGGAGCAGTTCTTATTTCCCTATTTCTCGTGTTATCAAGTCCTCTATACATTCTGTATAATTCATTGGTTGGAATTCCATCTATCATTTCAAAACCTACCCCTGCTCTCAATAAAGCAGTAAACATTTCTTTCCTTGTTACTCTCCTTTGGCGCCAAGTTTGCTGGTTATTCACTCTTCTCTCTCGAGGAGATCTATCCCTTCCCCAGTCACCTAAGTCATATAACTGTAAAATCTTATTTATCACTGTTGTAAGACGGCTCCCTACTTCTCCAAGTAATAAATTCAAAATTAGTTGTTTATAAGCAGGGGGAGCTGTCCTAATTATTAAATTCCTATGAGGCAGTTCCATTGAATCATTGTAATATTTGTCTGCAGTTCCTGTCATAATGGCAGTCTTCATTACCTCCTCCTTTAGTCTCATGATACAATCTCTAAGTGAATACCAGGGTCTGTGCTCAGTGGGCCACATAGAATCAGTAGCATATCTCTTATTGCATCCCACAGCGGCTAATGCCAACAGAGTAGTCCTGCTATCACCATCTCCTTGCTGATGATGTTCCCTAAAAGCTTGTTGAACTAGAGGATCATGGCTGATACCTATGAATCTCATGCAGTCTGTCCCATCTACTGATATTCCACCGGCCCCTTGATCACTGAGTCTTACCATCCAAGATATCAATGGTTCTCCTATTCTTTGGCTGAATCTACTCAAAATATCTGTGACCTCTTGCGGTGAGAAATCTTCCTGAATTTCCCTTGTAACTGAATCTTCACCTCGGGTTTCTGTCTTCCTCCTTTGTATGGGTCGAGCCCTTGTCTGATCATTTAACCATCTCCTATTCTCTGTGTGAGGCACATCCTGAACCCCAGTAGTGTTTTGTGCCTCAGCCGGCTCTTTCTGGGCTGGGTTGAAATGCACTCTGGGCTTTTTTGGTCTCCTGTTGCTCTTAGCCACATTAATAGAAAAGTTCTCATTTGAGTCAGTTTGGTCTTCTGCTATCTGAGATTTCCCTTCTTCCTGTGGGGTAGGAGTGCCCCCATGTCTTTCACTTAATCTCAATCTTTCGTATACTAGCCGGTAGGCTGATAACACTATCCAGCTTTGCCTAGATAGTGATGCCCCTGACTGAATCCCAACTTCTCGTAAACACTTTTCCAAATCCCTAGGATCTCCTTTCCGTAGCCTTGGTTCCCAGTTTTCACAGGGTCCAGCTTTTTTAGCCAATTCTTTTGCTAGGGAGGAATAAAATGGATCCTCCCATCCTGGGATATTCATCTCTTCCTCTGGAATTGTTCTGCTTCTAAATAGAGATCTTATACCTAGCGATCCTGTTCGTGACGCCAAATGTATCAGGAGGGCAGAGTTTATAATCTCAAAGAGGATCATAAACATGTCTGAAAGGTTCGGAATCGCTGGATATAAGAAACTCTCAAAGTAGAAGGCAGAAGAATCAAAACATTTATTTAGGCTCAACAGTAACCAACCCATGAACCAGCAACCCCATTTTGATATGTTGATCATAATCTTCCAGGCCCAATAAGTACGCCTTGCAAGAGTAACCAGGAGGCTACAGAGAAGCATGATTGCGTAAAGCAAAATCATGCTTCCCCCTCGATGGTAATAAGATTACCCACTGGCCTGAAGTCTTTGTTCAGCTTCCTCCCGTGGATCAGCTCTGCTACTGGCAGCTCCTGCCTCAGCTGTGTCTGTGGCTGAAACTGACGTAACTGTCGTAACTGCCTCTGTAACTGCCTCTGGCTCCAACTGTCGCTGTAACTGTCGCTGTAATGGCCTGAAGTCTTTGTTCAGCTTTCTCCCGTAGGTTAGCTCTGCTACTGGCAGCTCCTGCTTCAGCTGTGTCTGTCGCTGTGGCTGTAACTGACGTAACTGTCGTAACTGCCTCTGTAACTGTCGTTGTAACTGTCGCTGGCTCCAACCGGAAAAGGAAGAGAGAGAGTCTTCAAGCTGTCCTCTCCCCTCTTATAGGGTTTTTGACATCATCAAGCTCTGCCCAAATGACCAGGGCCGATTGGTTCCTGAGTTGGCTCCTCCCCCTAGGGTAGACCAGGTTCTGGAGCTAACACCTCCCCTCAGCCAGCCCCATGACTCATCACACAGGAAGTTCTGGTCCTGCCCCGGAAGAGCAAGCCCCAGCGTCCAGGGAAGCTCAATGAGGTAAACTGAGTCATTCAAAGAAAACAAAAGCCATTCTGGTTACAGAGGGAGAAAATTTGAAACTAAAAAAAGAAAGCTAAAAATAAATAGGGAAAAAAGATGTGGTTCAAGCTCTGTCTTCCACGGCAAGCCTTCTCTAGTGCCCTCCCTACCAAACTACCTCATATTTAATTACTTCTGATTGTTATTTGTATTAGTTATTGAATATGTATATTTATTCACTTTCTATTTTTGCCGTATATATTTTCATATGCACTTGTCTGTACCCTTAGAAAGTAAGCTCCTTGCAAGTAGGAATGTTTCATTCTTTGTACTTGTATCCTCACAATCTGGCACAGTGCTTGGCACACAGTAGGTGTTTAACAAGTATTTGCTGATTGATTGGTTGACATCTCAGAGGACAAAAGAAAGCCTTTCTTGTAGCTTTTTTTTTCTCGAGGCAGCTTTTTGTAGTGGAAGACTCTGAGAGCAATTTAAATCCTGCTTAGCCACATAGTAGATGTGAGAACTTGGGCAAGTCAATTCCCTCTCTGAGCTTATATTTCCTTGACTATAACATTGTCAAAGATAGTAATCTTTGTCCTGGAAATCTCACAGGGGCGCTTGGAAGAAAAAAATGTGAATGTTCTTTGTTTTCTTTTTTCTTCTTTCTTCAAATTATTGGGGATTAGAATCAGAGCACTGGACCTGGAGTGGATACTAGTGAATACCAGGCCTGCCCCTCTTTTATACAGAGGAAGAAACTGAGAAGAGATTTTCCAAGTGTCATATAATTGAGAGAAGTGGAAAAAAGAAGCCAGTTCTGATGATTTTTTGGCCAATTGATCAAGGAGTAGCCCTCACCCTTTAGAGCTTAAGAGACTAGAGGTGTGACTTCCAGCATTTCTGCATTGTTGATCGGAGAATCAGAAGCCAGGACAAGGGAGTCTTCAGAAGCTTAAGGCTGGTATCCCTAAAATGGCCTCTTTTATCCCTGGGGAGGCAGTAGAGACACCTGCTCATTGGCAGCTACTATTAATCACATGCAGTAAAACAGATGAGCCAGCAGAGCATGGTCCATGTAGCGCACACATTCCATTTCCATGCTACTCTCCTGGGGACTTAATGGCCCTGTTGGGAAAAGCCTTGTAAGGCACTAGAAGTCTAACACTTTCAAGTAGGTTTCAGGGAGCTAAGGCAGGGCAAACACTGCCTATGCCTGGTCATGGCAGCTATCAGCAGTTGACTTTGGTCTGAGCTTTAACACAGAGAAAGGCAAGTGCATGGATCTAATGTTCATTTTGCCATGGAATATGACTAAAAGGCTTGGCTGAACTCGACCATTATGGCTCTTGAATGGCTTTGTTTGAAAACATGAGGATTGGGATTCTTATAAAGCTTCAGAACATCTCACGCTTTTTAAAGGCATAAAGAGAGTCTTCAATCTGGCTAAAAAGTCCCATCCATTTGTAAGAGATAGGGGTTGGGAAAAGCTGCATCTTTCCCCCTTGGCCTGTACTATAAAGCAAAGCAGTGCCATGACCTGACACTTGGGATAGCTGAGCTCTGGCACCAATTCTCCCCCTAACCTGCTGCATGACCTTGCATTAGGCTCTGAGGACATTGGAATTGAAGGGAAGACAGATGCACAGGGAAGAGCATGCAGCTGCTCACACCTGTTTTTAATTGTTCCCACAAATAACTAGGCTTGTTTAAGAGCATTAATACAAGATGTTCCAAAAGTCCATAAAGCTATTAAAGCTTAAACCTGTATACAGACTTTTGAGACACCTGATTCTGCCTTTCAGATGGCAAATATGAATCATGGAATGTGTAACATGGAGAAGAGGTGGAACTTGGAGTAATTATTGAATGAAGTAGAATTTGGGTGTTTCACCTGAGTGAAGCAAGACCTGGCTTTGACAGACATCTCATCCTCTTGTATGAGTAAATATAGCCCATTGGGAACATATGACTTGAAGATTAGGGTACCCAAGCCTGGATCTATGGGGCTAAGCCTGATATGAGGATGAGAAAGTACTTTGGAGTCAGGATCCTGTGCCAAGAAGCTGGCTAGAGAGATCAGTATAAACCCTGGGTGCCCTCCTAGGCAATGCTTCTAGTTAGGAAACAATGATCAGTTGTCATCAATCCGATTCAGCCCTGTATCACTTCTCCAAACTGACACTGTCACTGTCTTCTCTAGACTCTTAAGGGAAAAGAGACTGTTGACAGGGCACATACCAACTGACCTGGAACTTGGTGTGTTTATAAACTTAAGCAAGTTTGTATCACCACTCTCCTCTCATTGGGCTTTAGTTTCTCCCTTTATCAAATAATGGGGATACCCAAGATGGTGTCTAAAGCCCTTTTCCAGTCTGCTATTCTATGATTTCGTGGAATGTAGTAAAAAGTTCAATACATTGAAAGATGGGAAGCTGATAAAGCAAATTTGCTGGCTGCGTGTGACTTTCCCCCCTTGGGTATGATTTCATGGTGCCCTCACTACTCAAACTTCCCCTAAAATGTTCTCTGGTCTGTGAAGTTAATTCAGTCTTTTGACCCCCAAATCCTGCTGTCTCCCACAATCCCAGCTTGGTGACAGATGATCACAGTTGCATGAACTCAGGAAGAGATCTTTGTGACCTCTCATAATCTCTCATCTTTTCCATTAAGATTGGGGAGGGAAATCTATTCCATGTGAGCGCTCTCTGATGGCTGTGGTGGTCTGGGAGGTTATCAGGAAAGCTTGTAGTCTTGGCTTGAGTGCCAGTGCCTTTGTAATCTCTGGTGACTTTTGACAGTTAAGAAAATAGAGGCCACAGAAATGTTGTGTTAATAATGGGCTTCCTTGCTCTTAGATACCTAAGACACTATTTTTGTTTTCAACTTTCCCCTCCTGAATTTAAGCCCCCACTTCCTTATCACATGGAGTTTGCCTGGGAAATGAAAGAGGGCTCTCCAACACATTTAAAAAAGCCAACTGCCCATTGTGCTTCGAGTTACTTTCTTCCCTTGCATGAGGTGAAAGATCCCAGAGATTTTCCTGGCTTAGCCTCACAGAGTTGGGTGAGGTCCACTTCAAAAGGCATATCTCCTTCAGGAATTTTCTTCTTGAAGATTTAAACTTGTAAATCTATCAGTAAAGTCGGGGCAGCTTCTGCCATCACCCTGGGGGCAAAAATAATTTACCCAAGTCCCCATCAGAACAGAAAGAGTAGGCTAGTGTGTTCTCTCTGGCATCCTGCTGGTGATTTCTTCCTTGTCTGGCTCAGTTAGGGACTATTTAGAGATTGTGAAGTAGAGATACTAAATCCAGCCATCACTTTGAACAGTTTTCAACAGAAGCATTTGGTCTGTGTTCCTTTGGCAAATTGAACTGGACTGGGAAAGGAAAAAAAAAACCTGCCATTAGGCTTCCCAAAAACATTTTGGAAAAGGATTTTACTATTCTAGGTAAATTCTATTTTGCTCAACACCTCTCAGATAGTAAATAATTCCAGTTTGTTTATGATTATCTTTTCTGTCTCCTCTTCCATCTGCCACTGAAATCTGAGCCACTCACTGCGGCTTCCCTCCCAACTCTGAAGCATCTGCCTGTCTAACGATTAGCTGGAGCAATCTTGGATATTCAATATGGTGAGCTGAAGAAAATATTTAATTTCCACTACATAATCCATTCCAAAGTTGGATTTGACAACTGTTCTATCGAACACTAGTCTTTTTCTTTTGTGTATTTTTTTTTAGATAACAGAAACTGTTGTTTCTCTCTGAGAAATATATTTACAAGATGGGAAGTTGATAACTAGGCCCTGAGAATGACAAATGGCTTTGAATGCGTCATGAGTTGACTTTGATGAACAAGCAGGGCCTTCAGTAACATGGAATCTTTCCAAATTGTGTTTCTGTCACTGTCTGGAGCCCAGGAAAAGTCTAAGAAAAAGCAATGGTGTTGGATGACTGACTCTGAGAGTCTGGAAGGAGAGGGATCATGCCAGCCTCTCTAGAACAAGACCCAGGCCTCTCTGTTTCTTTCCCATTGTGGAAGCTCAGTGTATTCTAGGAAGCAGTGGTGATTCTGCGATGAGGACTGCACTAAAGCCTTCAGGGTTCTACCTCCACATTTTTACTCACACTATTCTCTCCACCCTGAATAACCTCTCTTTTCTTTCTAGAAGAACCTCTTGATCCTTCTCTTTCTCTCCCACCCTCCACTCACTTAGGCTACAGGAATTTCTCCACTCCCTGAACTCTGATAACACTTTCTACCTTTTCCACTCCATGGACACTTAGCACATACTTCTTGGCATTGGTATTGAACCTAATCTACCTGATAGACAAGCACCAAGGTGATCACTTTGAGATTTTGAAGGTACTTTAGGAAGGTAGCTCCATGGTTTAGTGGCAAGAATGTTAGACTTGGAAAAAAAATCAAAGGACCTGGGTTCAAATCCCAGCTTGAATATTCACAGTTGGATGATCTTGACCAAGTCATTTGCCTTTTCTGGGCCTCAGTTTCCTCTTTGTAAAATAAAAATAATTGACATTTACATATCAATAGACAAGCATTTATGAAGCACCTGCTATGTGTCAGGTAACATGGTTACAAATGCAAGGAATGAAATAATCCTTTCTCTGAAGGATCTTACATTGTATTAGTGGAGATAAAAGTACATATATAAATATATAAAGAACAAATATAAATAATTACAAAGTAGATAAATACAAGGTAACTTGGGGGGAGGGCACTAGTATTTTGGGGGAGGTTAGGAATGGCTTCATATAGGAAGTCATGCATGACATGTGTCTTGAAAAAAGAGAGGGATTCTGTGGAAGTGAAGTGAGGTAAAGGAGAAGAGAGAGGTATGTTCCAGGCATGGGGGACAGCCACTGCAAAGGCATGAAAACGGGAGGCAGAAGGTCATATGTAAGGAATAGAGAGGACAGCTTTGCTGGATCACAGAGAGCTGGAGGGCAGATAAGATCCAATGAGCCTGGAAAGGCAGGTTGAAGTTAGGATACAAAAGGGCTTTCAAAGCTAATTGGAACACTTAAGAATTTACCAATTCCATTTCCCAGTCCAGGACATTTTCACTGGCTGTCTCCCATGCCTGGAATCCTCTCCCTTCTTGTCTCTACCCCTTGGTTTCTCTGGTTTCTTTCAGGTCCCACCTTTTGCAAGAAGCCCTTTCTGGCCCCTCCTAAGGCTGGTGATTGCCTCCAATTTGTTCTGTATCCGTTCTATTTATACATAATTTTCTGCATATTATGTCCCCCCTTTAGATTAGGAGCTCTTGCAGGGAGTTATTTTTAGTCTTTCCATTGTGTATCTAGTACTTGGCACAGTGCCTAGCACATTGTAGACACTTGACAAATCCTTGCTGAGTTAACTTGACTTGATGTATAACTTATGTCATTGATCCTTCCAATGGTATCTGCCTTATAGATAACTAACAAGGCAGACCCTATCGCACCTATTTTGCAAATGAGGAAGATGACACTCAATGGCTCCCAGCTCTTACAACCAGGGATCCACCTACTGCTCCATGCTTCCTTTCTAAAATAAAAGGGGTTGGATAAGGTCCATGAATAAAATTTCAGGGGAGTCTGTTAACTTGGATGGGAAAAACATTACATCTTTATTTATGTGAAGGGGCTAGATGGTGCAGTGGATAGAGTGCTGAACCTGGAGTCAGGAAGACCTGAGTTCAAATTCCACCTTAAGAGCTGTGTGATCCAAGTAAAAAAGCTGACTAGTTGTGTGACAAGCCACTTAACTTCTCTCTGCCTCAGTTTCCTCATCTGTAAAATTGGGATAATAGCACCTATGTCCTGAGGTTGTTGGGAGCATAAAATAATATTTCAATGAAATAATATTTATAAATGTTAAAATACTATGTAAATACTAGTTATTATTATTTTACTAACTTCTAACTAGAATTTAGCATTTCCTTCAATTATGAGTGTAAGTAATGAACTCTTACATAACTTTCACAAGATTGCCTACCAAAGGGTCCATGACACAAAGAGCTTAAGAGTCTCTGAAGATGATCTCTCAGATCCCTTCTAGTTCTAAATTCTATGAGTCTATTGGCAGAGAGAATTTATCCTGTTTCCATATGTAAGTGCCAGCATAGTCCCTCATCCTCTCAGCCACCCCAATTCCCTTCCTGATCTTATCTTGTTTAGGGAAATAAAGAGGGAACATGCTTCTGCCTATAGCCCGGCACAATTCAGGGATCTGATGCTCTTGGAACTAAACTGTGGCAGCCAATAGGTTGGTTCCCTGTCAACCCAAGGCCCATGGCTGTTTTCTGCAGCTCTACTATTACAAATGCAATCTTATTTCCTATCTCCTTCATGCAGAGAGCATCAGGATGACCATAACACACAGACTAGTGCGACAGAGAATAACTTTTCTCTAGGAGACGAGGAGCTAGGGGTCAACACCTAGGTTCTAATCCTGATTCTGCCATTAATGTATCACAAAACTTTGGCTTAAGTAACTAACTTATCCTTTAAGCATTGTAATTGTGGAATGGCTGAAAAAATTATAACAATGGGTTGTCATTGTATCATTTTAGGTGTGAGGGATGATAAATATGAAGACCACAAAGTGATATTTAAAAAAGCATAAAACGAGATGCAGCGTCCTGGAATTTTGGGGAGGATTTTTACAAGCAAGTGAATTTTTTTTACAATTAATTTTTATTTCATTTTTTCTCAATTACATGTAAACAAAAAATTTTAACATTTGTTTTTTTCAAAAATTTGAGCTCCAAATTCTCTCCCTCCCTCCCCCCTGCCCCATCCTTGAGAAGGCACATATTTTGGTACAGATCACACATATGCAATCATGCAAAACATTTCCATATTAGTCATGTTGCAAAAGAAAATATGGACCAAAAATATGAATAATAAAGTTTTAAAAGTATGTTTCAATCTACAATCTGTATTCAGATGCCATCAGTTCTTTCTCTGGAGATGGAAAGCATTTTTCATTGTGAGTCCTTCAGAATTGTTTTGGATCATTATATTGCTGAGAACAGCTAAGTCATTGATCATTATACAATAATGTTGTTGCTGTGTACAATGTTCTCCTGGTTCCCTCACTTCACTTTGTATCAGTTCATGTAAATCTTTCCAAGTTTTTTTTTTCTTTCTTAAAACATCCTGCTCATCATTTCTTATAGCACAATAGTGCTCAATCACAATCATATACCACAACTTGTGTAACCATTCCCCAATTGATGGGCATCCCTTTGATTTCTAATTCTTAGCCACCACAAAAAGAGCTACTATAAATATTTTTGTACAAATAGGTCCTTTTTTAGCTCTTTGGGGGTGCAGGTTCAGTAGTGGTATTGCTGAATAAAAAAAGTATGCCCTGTTTGAAGGAGCTTTCTACAATAAATAAATGGCCAAAGATACGAAGTTTTCAAAAGAATAAATGTTAACTCAACAAATGTATGCAAAAGTGCTGCAAACCACTAATAAGAGAAATACAGATAAAACCGATTCTGAGATTTCACCTCACACTCATCAAATCGATAGTTGAAGGTCGAAATCTTCAATGTTGCCTGCAGAAAGGTAGGCACAATAATATACCGTTGGTGGAATTGGGTATTACTATTCTGGGACATAATTTGTAATTACATACATACATAATCACGTAATTATGTGAGGGAAATCACTAATTTATTGATGCAGAGATTCTGCTATCATATATATACCCCCATGGAAGTAGAAGATAAAGAAAAAGGTCTGTATTTAACAAAACACTCTTAGCAACACTTTACTCTGGTAGCTGAGCTCAGAGAATGGCTCAGGGCACTCCTAATGTAGGGAATTACTCCTAATTACTTAAATGACATAATAATGATAGTGACAGGAATCATCCAGGGGTTTGAGCTGTAGCCTTAACATTAATAGTAATTATTTCTTCCTGTGGATAAGCTTGTCCAGTGTACAAGATGCTTTACATTTTATTAAGCACTCTCCCAACCAAACTCTCAAATGTCCTTCACAACAGCCCTATGAGATCAGCAGGGCAGGAATTATTCTCCATATTTGATAGATGCCACAAGGAATGAGTAGCAAAACTAGACCTGGAACGCCAATCTGCCTAGCCCAGAAATCTTCCCTCTTCTCTGTACTGTCCTATTAGGATAATGTGATTTAGAACTGCTCTTTGTTGTTCAGTCATTTCAGTTGTATCTGACTCCTTGTGACCCCATTTGGGATTTTCTTGGCAGAGATACTGGAGTGTTCTGCCATTTCCTTTTCTAATTCATTTTACAGATGAGGAAATTCAAGCAAACGGGGTTAAGTGACTTGCCCAGGGTCACACAGCTAATAAGTATCTGAGGCCACATTTGAACCCAGGAAGGTGAGTCTTCCTGACTCCAGGCCTGGTATTCCCTCTATTCACTACACCAGCTGCCCATTTCAACTAGATACCTTCGATTTTCTATTCTCTCCATAGTTACCAATAAACCATTTTTTACGTCAAATTTATATCCTTTGGTTTTGGATCACTTTTACTTCCCAATATAGCATATCCCCTTCCCAGAAGGTCAATTTACATAACTAATAATAAAAAGAAAGCCCCTCCCTTACCCTTTCAGTGTATCAAAACCAACTAACCTACCATAAAGAATGACAGTCTATGCTGTGTTCCACTGTGTTCCTATGCCTCAATATAGTCATTATTCATCATAATTTGTTTAACTATTCTCCAATGGACTAAAACTTAGTCATTATAACTATATAGTATTAGATTTCAATTTTCCCTGTTATGGCTCCTGCCAATTATATTATTGTCTATGTTGCTTTCCTGATTCATATTTCACTTCACATCTGTTCATATAAGTCTTCCTATGCCTCAATGTAGTCATTATTCAGCATAGTTTAACTATTCTCCAATGGCTGGGCATCTATTTTGTTTCCAGTTCTTTACTACTACACAAAATGCTGACAAATATTTTGGGGGTATACTGGACCTTGAATACTTCCTTTCATTTCTTTGCAATGAGATCTCTGCATCAAAGAGCATGAAAATTTTAATTATCTTCTTCCTGCAATTCCAAATTTCCTGAATTAAACCAATTACTCCATTGGGATACCCACCTTTTCATCATTTCACCACTAACTATTCCTATCTTTTGCAACCTTTGCCAATTTGTTGAGTATGAGGTAAAACTTCAGAACTGTTTAGAATTGAATTTATCTTATTATTAATTATTTGGTGCAAACTTTCATATAATTTTTAATAGTATATAATTCTTCTTTTGAGTAATATTCATACACACTGACCATTTATCCCTTAGGGATGTCTTTTAACATTATATACAATTATGAGTTCCAGCTAGTTATCTCTTAATTACTTAGTCCAATGGCCTTATCTTAGTCCTCATCCTCCATCCTCCATGACTTCTCAGTAGCTTTCCACATTGTTATTCACAATAATAATGGTTCTTTCACTTCTTAATTCCTATATTTGCATAAGCTTTTTATCCTTTCCTATTTTGTATCTCTAGACTTTAGCACAGTAAGCACATAGTAAGCACACGTCAAGTACTTCATTCATTCAATCATTCACTTATCTTGTGCCTAGAATGAACTTTATCCCTTCCTCTCTAAATCCTTTTAAGTCTCAGTCCAGGTGCTACTTCTTCCCCTAACCCTTTCCCTGATTCCTCCTCCCCACAAATTTCTCACATTTCTCCCTTCCTCAAATTACCTTATATGATGTAGCACCTGGAGATACTCCCCCATTGAATGTGTGTCCCCATTTTTAAGGTCCTCTGTGAGTCTATATCCACACAGAACCATATTGCATGAACTCCCACTGCTGGAGTTACTTTTTACTGACCAGGAAGAGAGTACACTTAATTGAAAGCAAAGACATTTAATGAAATATCATAGTAGGAAAACTATTAATAGAATGTTTTACCTATAAATCTGGGGTATACAATATACACAGATTTATATACCATTGTCAGAAAGAATGAACATGCATATGACAGAACACATGATTAGGAAACATGTATGGCCAGAATACATACCTAGAGGGCAATACATTTAGTGGACACCTATGGCTGTGGCTCACACACAGAGAAAATACATATAGCTAAAGCACACAGAATAACATATATGTAAGGAATGCATGTGGTCAGGGTACACACTTGGAGGTACAATGTACACCTTTGATGCTACATTGTCTTCTGGTCATGGCAGTATGCTTCTCCAGTTCTATCTGCTCCTCACTGTTGTACGCAATCTCCAGGCATATATTGCCACATATAGGCGGGCAAGCCAATGTAGCTGAAGCAGCAGGTACCTCGATCAAGGGAGAGATGAGGCAGCATGTGTCAGGCAAGTCTGAACACCACCAACGTCACCTGGACCATCACCCCTCAAAGTCTGATGGAGACAGCCTAGGATGCTGAACCCAAGAGCCTTGGGAAGAGTAATACTTCCAGCCCAATGCCTTCAGCCATTATCCTGAGAAATAAGTCCTGAGGAGTCATACCCTGGTGAGTGCTTCGGTAGGTGCTATAGCCACATGTAGTGAAGACCCAAAAAGAAAAGTTCTTGTCACCAAAGTTCTTGGCATTGTCAAACGTCCAACACAATAGTGTTATGATTTTCTCATAAAGAAGCCATGTTGCAATCCACTTTGCTACCCTACCTCAAGGACCAATGAGACCTTTCCATCTGACTTGCAGCTGAAACTTTCCATTGGTGTTGCCTCCTTATTAGAATATGAACTCCTTGACAGAGGGGACTGTCTTACCTTTCTATTAATATTTCCAGTGCCTAGCACAGAGAAAGCTTTTAATAAAGGGTTCATTCATTCATTCATTCATAAAATTTCTGCCTGGTGTGTAGATATGGCATGTAATCTTTGCTAGGGGTTGCTCCCTTCAGGTCTTAGGTGGCTGCTGCTTGACAGTGCCCCACAAGCTCCATATTTCCTGACGCTTGCTGCCAATCCAGACATGGTTCCACCGGAAGGTTGTGCAACTTCAGCTTTAGGCCTCACCTGAGGTGCTACCACCTCTCTGACACTTCTCCTTGAGCTTTAAGCCCTGAAGTTTAACCTAAAGCTCTCTCAGAAAGTCAAAGGTAGTTGGACTAGTCATTGGATTAGGAAAAAATCCTTAGTGTCTCCTCCTAAATCACAAGGAGGGTCTGTCAGTACTCAGAACCTTGGCCATTTCTTCTTCAAAAGGAGATTCCTTGCCCTAGGAACTTCAAATTCTTTGTAACAAAGATGGCTGACAAGCTAAGCTCTACCCACAGGCCTTAGGTTTATTTTTTAAATCTCAGCTCCATACTTCCCCAAGGGCTGCACTTGATCTGAAGCTTCTGCCTGATTTAGAGTTGGAGATTCCTTATAATTCCTTGCTCCACATCTGATTGCTAAACTGCCCTCAACATCATTTTAAAGGATTCCTCACCAACAATATACCTTGATCCCTCTCTCCCATTTTATCAACTCATAGGTTATTTTCTTCTCCCATGTAAAACAATGTGAGCGTAAAGAGTAAAGAAGGAAACTCCTCAGGTGAAGCCTCAATACTTTTTGCCAAATTCCTAGTTTTTCTTATGCATAGGCAGCAACTACATTTTGGGTACACTGTAGTCACTCACTTGTAAGCATATTTTATTCAATTTCCTTCTTTCATTTTTAATTTTTATGTCTCCAGTGTCTCAATCAGTGTCTTTTACATAGAGGTTCTTAATATGTATTTGTTGAATTTAAAATTGATAGATATCAATCAATATCTGTAATATAAAAATGAGGAAATTGAGGCCCAGAGAAGAGAAGGCACTTACTTGTGGTCATGCACCTAGCGTCATGGAGCTGGAAATTGGGCTCAGGTTTCCTTCCTCCAAACCCATGCTTTTTGGGTCAGATTACATTGCTTTTTTTTTTTTTCAATCCTTGTTGCTTCCTTCAGGTTCTGAAGATAACAGTGCAAAAGATATATGTCCTCACTACAGCTTTGCACAGAACAGGAGCATTTAAAAATATTTATTTAATTGAATTGAACTGTATGTCCTTCAGTCTAAGCTCCATTAAGGCTCAGGGTAGCACTTTCTGAAGCTTTGCCTTTGCAGTACCTCAGGGAGTTCCATGAAATTGCTGGAAAAAAATAATTTTAATTAATTGAGGCAGGATGGTGTAGTGTAAGGAATGCTGGACCTGGAGCCATGTGATTGCTAGATTCACCTCCCACCTCTACCATCTACTAAACCTGTATAACTGAGTAAGTCACTCAGTTTCCTGATCTGTAAATGGAGTTTGGACTAGGTTATCCTTTCATGTCCTAAATGATATTATCCAATCAGTTGTTTAATTTCATTCTTGAAATACTCCCATGCTATGAAGGGTAAGATGGTTGTGAAATCCAACACATGGCAGAGGTATCAGCTATAGCAAGGTTCAGAGTCACTAGTGGAGATACTAGTTGGAGGCAGGGGAAGGAGAGAGCACCCTCCCTCCACCCCCAATAACCAGATTTAGCAGCCCAAAGATGAAACTGGAACTAGGAGACTGTACTATTTTACACAGTACAGCAGAGTTGAATATTCCCCCCAAGAGACCTCAGAAAATAATTTTTTTTTCTAAAGGGTGACCCGATCTAATTAGATACCAAGAACCAGGGCAGGTGCTCATTACTCAGATTCATTATCTAGAAAGGACTAGGTCAGCCTGAAACAGTGGTGAATGAGAGACTCATTGTGGGTGTGATGTGCTTTTAAAAACATCAATTATTCAGTGCCTCCGGAGTAAGCATTTTTCACCGGTTTCACATGTCAATTAATTTGTCCTACCTCTGTAGATGGTTCCCATTTAAGGTTTGGGGTCATAAAAGGCTCATGGAGCTTCTCTCATGGGAGATAGTGACCACTTTCCCTTATGGAGTTCAGCAACTGGACTCCTATCCTCTGGGAAGTTTTGCTCACATTGTTCCTGTGTCCGGGATGATCTCCTTCCTTTTCATCCCCTGTTGGATTTCTAATCATTCTCTAAGCCCAACCCAAAAGTCACCTCCTCCATTTAATTTCCTTCATCCGTTCCCTAGCTATTGATGATCTTTTCCATCAGACTTCACCTAACTCTTTTATTGTCATTCTCTAAAGCACTTACCACCTACCAATATGCACCACTAGAGTTGTCCTTGAGGACAAGGGTCATTTCTTATCTCAACTCTTTCTTATAACTTTCAGGACCTAGCACAATGCTGTGAACCCAGTTGATAAATGTCCTTCTGCTCAAGGCTTTGATTCTATTCCCCTTTAGAGCCAAAGAAAGAAACTTTTGGGATTCTCATGGGATCATCAAAAGAGTACAGGATTTGGAGTCAGAGGTTATGGGTTCAAGTCACAGCTCTGCCCCTTACTGTGTATATGATCTTGGTCAAGTCTCTTCTTCTCAATCAATCTCAGTTAAAAGAAACCGAGATTCTCTCTATGTATTTTATTAGGTGGTGGTGAGGTTGGATAAGATGGCCCCTCTGATCACTTGCAGTTTGTAATCTATGATGGAAAGACTTTCTGACAGCCTCCAAGGTGGGACTGATATGCTGGGGAGATCAATGACAACCTTTTGGAGGGACTTCAAGGACCTCAAAAATGCTAGTCAGCACCATTGCACTAAGAGTTGCAGGGAGAGCTTCAGAGAGGCTGAAGTGGACTCCTACCTCATTAACCATCTTTCTCTACAAGATTTCCTTCTGACAGGTTACTTCTGCCTTTCTCTTTAACACATTGGGTATTAGATGTCAGCATCTTTCCCTAAGTTGAACCTGTGCTTTCTTTCAGGGGAAAAAGGCCAAGGAACCCACTGCTGACAATTCTCTGAAGAGGAGGGGTTAGTTTCCTTACGTGGAGCTATAAGATTCCTGAAGGCAGGATCCACATCTTTTCATCACTGAACTATATTTTTTGCTTATCAAAACTATTCATGTCAAACCTCATTCATGAAGGCTTCTTTGACCACCCTGGACAGAAGTATTCTCTCCCTCCTCTGAACCCCTCCAGGACTCTGTGCTTCTTTTCTGAATCTATCAGATCTTACCTAGTCCTAATAATCTTAATGTCCTAAAATCTTTACAATCTGTGCACATATCTTATCTCCCCGACCATATTAGAAGCTTTATGAAGCTATCTACGTACTGTCTTATTCATCTTTGCCTCTATCCTGCAATATTTAGTACAGAGCCTCCCACAAAGGAGATAAGCTCAATCAAGTTTATTGAATGAAACTCCTGCCTTCTTTCTCACATGATTCCATGGGCCTTTTATCTGGCCCACAGAAAAATAGGGAATGATATTCCTTAAAAGGCACTAAAGGACTCAGAATCACCTTCCATATCCTCCAGACCAAACAATCAACAAGTTTTAAGTTGACCATCTACTGCATGCCATCTAGCCTGTCAGGCACCTTGAGAGACGCAAAAGAATCAGGTGCTCTAGGTCTTTAGGGATTCATAGCTTGCCTGGAGAAAAGAAACTCATTAAAGAAAGAGAGACCAAGGTAATTTTGTACGCCGATGTAATAATTGTTGTCTGAGATGAGGAAAGACAAGTATAATCTTCTATGAACTTTAGATTTTGGGGAAGGCAAATTTCAAACAGAAAATTTAAAAAGCAATAGGTTCTTATGTCCTAATATTCTGCAAGGTAAGTCACCCCTTGAAGGATGAGAAGCTCTCAAGAATGAAATTCTGAAGAGAGAAACAAAAATGATTGAAAAGAGGGTGAAAAGGAAACAAATTTATGTGGCTTCAAAGAGCACTCACTCCAACTAGGACACATCTTTAAAAGACACGCACAGAATATGGAAGCGAGGATGTGTAATGGAGGTCAATTTCAAAAGGGTTGTTCTGTCTTACAAAAATAACATCAGGAAACTGAAAGCACCTACCTCGTGAGGTTATTGTAAGAATCAAATGAAATATTCGTAAGGTGCATAGCACAATGCCTGGCATTTAGTAGGTGCTTAATAAATGTTTGATTGCTTCCACTTTCTTCCTCCATTGACCTAAGGATGAGATGAATACTAAGGACAGCAAGGATGACACAAAATCTTCTTCATCATCATCATTGTCACCAACATCAAAAACAACAACAAATTAAACTATATTGAGACCAAAAGGAAGATCAGAAGGAATAAAACCATTGCTTTGCATGAATGGATTATAGTGAGAAGGCAGAACTACTCAACTCCACTTTCGCTTCTGATTTCTCTTCCAAAGATAATGATCTTCGGACCGGGAAAGATAAAACAAAAATTGTTAATAAGGAATTGAAAGAGGAGATGAGTAAGAGTATAGGAGAGAGCATCTAATTTCCCTCAGTCATTTCATATCATAAGATTCAGGTGAACTATATATTAGAGTGCTTCTAAAGGAATTAGCTGATGTGATTGCTGATTCTGTCTGTCATCTTTGAAAGATCATGGTA
Source organism: Trichosurus vulpecula (assembly GCF_011100635.1). Classification (NCBI taxonomy): domain Eukaryota; kingdom Metazoa; phylum Chordata; class Mammalia; order Diprotodontia; family Phalangeridae; genus Trichosurus; species Trichosurus vulpecula. The sequence continues at coordinate 26,527,196 of NC_050575.1, read as the reverse complement.
AATGGAAGAGGCACCGTAGAATTAGAGAAAAAAATGCCCCAATTCCTACCTTATCCCCCCAAAAGAGTAGTTTGAAAAATACGGGCTAGTTAATCTGAATTTGTTTCCTAGAAAATTTCTGGACCATAGAATTAAAGGTGGGGCAGCTAAGTGGTAGATGGGGCAGGTAGGTGGCACAGTGGATAGAGTGCCAGGCCTGGAGTCAGGAAGACTCATCTTCCTGAGTTCAAATTTGGCCTCAGACAATTATTAGATATATGACCCACCCTGGGCAAGTCACAACCTTATTTGCCTCAGTTTCCTCATCTGTACAATGAGTTGGAGAAAGAAAAGGCAAACTACTCCAGTGTCTTTGCCAATAAAACTGCAAATGGGGTCACGAAGAGTCAGAAAAGACTGAATGACAACAACATTGTTAAAGACATGTTTAGTGAGCAATTTAGAAGAGTGATAATCACTAAAAGTCAGCATGACTTCATCAGAATAAATGATGCAGCTAAATGGCACAGTGAATAGAGTGTTGGACATAGAATCAGGAAGATAGGAATTCAAGTCCAGTCTCAGATGCTACTTGCTGTATGACTTTGGATGAATCACACCCTCTATTTGCCTTGATTTCTTCACCTGCAAAATGGAGATAATAGCACCTACCTCTGTAGAGTTGTAGGAATCAAATGAGACCATATTTATAAGATACTTTGCAAAGCATTATATTAGTGCTATTAACACCAACAACCTGTAATGAACAGGTCATAGCAAATTACTCGCATTTTTGTTGTCGAAAGGGTTATTACATTTTAAAAGGGTAATTAAACTGCCAAGTCAGGAGAGTGTTCTATGTAAGTAGATTTTAGCAAAACATTTCACAAAACATCACCTTGTCCTTGTATACGAGATAGAGGGATGTGGTTTGATTTATAGTAAACTTGGGGGATTCAGAATTGGTAATTCATCCAGACCCCAAATACAACTTTGACTCTATATCTTTGTACAGAGGTCTTCTTAATGGGGTTTCCCAGCTTCTATGCTTGACTCTGTGCTACTCAGCATATTTAATGAGACAGGAGGGCACACATGTATAGCGCATCAGTGTCTGACTGATGACAACATCAATGCAGAGACTGGGGAGCCCGTTTTGGAAGAGTCATTGTAGCATAAGGCTGAGGTAAT